>NW_026725905.1:0-81475 GCF_029784015.1 Lycium ferocissimum
AAATGTTAACTTGCGAATAGTAATTGGTAAATGTGACCATTTGCGGATTCTGGCAAAAACGGGATTGGAGATAGCGAGCGTAGGACGTCCGTAAGGTATGTAAAGCTTACCTATTCTTCATATGGCATGTCTTAGACCTACTAGGCCGAAAACGGAACCTCGGGAATGAGATCTGCTCTGAGAAATCCGATTTTTGATTTTGGTTACTAATTCGGCGTAATTGATTCTTAATGCTCACCTTTGGACATAAGAGTACGTAAACCTTTGTATCTTTTGTGAATGACTCCGAATCACTTCGAACCTTTCTTAGATGACTTTACGCAGGCCTAATGTCTGTAAATTATGTTCGCCGCCTCGACTCGACCGAGGTGGGCCCGCAAGTCCCGAGACTTCTCTATTTGATTCGTTTGGCTCGTTTTCGTACGATATGAAAAGAAGTGTTCGCTTATGACATTGAGGTCCGTTTGAAATGTCCGATAATGATATTTGAAAGTTAGTTACTATGAATGATGCTAAAATTTTCGAAAATGATCTACGGTGTATTTTTGAGAAAATTGATAAGTTAAAAGTCCGTAACTTTTGTATACTAATTCCGATGTACTCAATATTCGTTTGGAGCCTTGAGAGACTCTTGTATATCGTATCATATATGGAATTATGTGTTGAGTACGAAATTTACTTTTGATATGCATATGGTTTACTATTCCGCTCGTGCCATTTATTATGGTTTCGTTCGCCGGTACCCGGGCCGGTTTTGTGATCGTGCGCCTTATGACATATTCGGCAGTATGATGTGTTACGGTTTCCGAGACCTCGTCATAGGGCCGGTTACCGTCCATGGTGTTATGATGTGATATGGCTTTTGATATATTCTGATGATATGATGTGTGTGAGGTTATGATGTGTTCGGAGACGTACGGGGATCTGAAAGCTTCCGGAGTATGATGTGTTGTGGCACCGACATCGGGGGTGACCACGTATTCTGAGCTTTATGCATGATTTTTGTTTGCATTCTGCATATTTTGTATTTCGCAATGTTTGATCGGTTACGTCTCGTATTTGTCTGTGTATCTTACGGATCCATTTATGATTTGAGTTACTGTACCTCCGCTTTACATACTCAGTACTTCTTTTCTTGACCACTGTCACGCTTTGTCCGGTAGGGTGTGATGGGCACCAAACCACTTACCTAGGGCCGAGCGAACCCGCGACTTTCATAATACACACAATCATCTTGAGCCTACAAAACATAACATACGCACGAAATGAAAATTTTTCGAGAAAACAAACATGCCTTTCGTTTTTTTCTTTCAAACCAAATAAAATACGCAATCGTATGAAAAGCGTAATATAAGGCATAACGATTAGCTTCGGCTTATATAGCCGCTTGCCAAACACATCGGTAGCATAATGCATACAAACACACCGGCACGTAGCGCTTTACAAAACGGACCCGACATATCATACACTCGACAACTTGTACCCGCAAAGTCTCTATCATAACTTCGAACACCACACAAAGCACTCGACTCGGCGGCCTCCGGAGAAATGGAGCTCGGCAATCCAGTGGAGCATCTTCTCGCTAACATCACCTACTCATCCGTGGGTACTGCGTGGCAAAACGCGGCCCCCGAAGAAAGGGGTCGGTACGAAAATATGTACCGAGCATGTGAAGCACAACATACATCAAATGAGGCCATAACCAAAGTGAGTGAGTACGAGTAAAGTAAAGTCGTAATAACCCAACTACCCAAGTACTTACATCCGACACACAGATCATACATACTCATACCGAACGCATCATAATCTGTCACATGGAATGACATTAACCGATGTGGGATTTGCCTCATCATCGGTGATCAAACTCATCATATCATCATACATCATCACATATCAAATACGGTCCGTGTGACCGTCGGACGAACGTGGTCGCCACCCTATACGGCGCCACAACACAAAGATAACACCGAAGTTTCAAATCTCCGTATCCCAACACAACACATCGTCACAACACATCATAAGCCATATCATTAAAGATAACTCCATAAACGGAACCCGGCCATGGCGTAGGTCTCGGGAACCGTAACACAAAGATAACACCGAGAGTATATCATAGTGCGCACGATCATATACCGGCCGGATCCGGTGAAAGAGGTAACACGAACGCACGAGCAGATCGTAAGTAACCACACACATATCGTACACCATCACGGACTCAACCGAATGATCAAAACGAACCCTTTTTTTTTGAAAATCCAAAAATCATAGTTTTTCTCCCCGAATCTCGCCGGGACATATCAAACCGAACTTCGAAATCGTTGTTACGTATCAAAATCATGGGCATAAAACCCTTATTTCCAACTACGAAGATAAATAAATAATCATAGTGAAGAAAATATTAAATTTTCCGAAAAATCCATAAAGGTAGCATAGAAAGGCCGCGGGCCCCACGGACGGTACCGACCCCCGTCCGAGCCCGACTACGAGGGGTAGGGGAGAGTGATGTCTTATGAACTTACATATTATGTTTTGGGGCGTTTCGAGGTCGTATGCAAAAGTTACGGACGTTCGTAGTTTCGAAGTCGTTTTGGAACAAGTCTCTTTTGAAAACAAAATTCTTTTGAAAATAGAACTCTTTTGAAACCTTAAAAGTTTAATCCTACAAAAGACATAAGGGTCATAACTCAACCGCGTTAAAGATACGAACATCAAGGAACTTATACGAATCGCTTACACAATTTTTCAAACTCAACCATACCAAGAACATACAAACCACAACACGAGCAAATACGATTCACAAACATACTTGAAATTTACGAATGGAATTACCCCGAGGCACATATCATGTCATACCTTAGTTCCGTCTAAGACATGCCAAAAAAGAAAAGAAGGGTAAGTTTCTTCACATACTCCGGCTTGCTTCCCTAAGCTAATCCAACGTAAGTTCGTCTCTCTCAAAATCTACAACAACATCAATAGGCATCGAACATTAGTCCGCTAAAGGATCCAATTCCAAACCATTGCTTTTTCTACGTAATTTTGGGCAGCACTTCCCCTATAACTTGGACGCCCCGAGAATTTAACTCGCCAAATCTTCAACAACAATACCAATAATTCACACATGGACAACATTATCTTCCACAAATTCATGAAACTATATTAAAATTTCTTAAGATTCTAAATCAGCCCACCAACAAGTACAACACCAACTTGACACATTAAACTCTCATTTACATCACATAATCCATGACAAACAACCACCAAAATACAACATATAATTTGGTTCACCATGTTCCACCGAAAACAAATTTCTACACGGCCCAACTTCACCATACATGATTTCATGAACTTCATTTATTCTCCACACATTTCAACAACACACAATCATGTTAAATACAATTAAATCACTATCACCACACAACACACGGCCAACCTTCAACTTTCACAACTCAACTTCAACATTTATACTTTCATGTTTTCCATTCATTTTCACATCCTACAATATCCATATTCAATCCCAAATGCATTCTAACATCACCAATTCTTTTTTACAATTCCATGGCATCTCATTTATGTTCAATTCATAATTGTTCACATATTCAAATACCAATTCGAAACCTTCCAAACAATAGTCAAGAATGTTTCAAATAATCCGCTCGACATTTCAAGCGCCGAACCAACACACTACCTAAAATTATCCAAACTCAACAAGAATAATGACAACATATTTCTTTCTTTCAACTTCATAAATCACACCAACAATTCATACTAACAACATTAGTTTCCATAAACACAAGAACACTATATTCAATTCACTTTAACTTCTAAAACAACTTCCCGACAACTACAACTTGAACTAGAATTATCAAACTTCCATTTCTCATCATAGATTCCATTGTAACAACAACCAAAATACTTAAGAAAATTGATTCATCCCTTTCCATACTATACCACAACCACACGGCCTCAACATATAGTCCATATTTTTCATGAATTTCCCTCATTCCTACACACCACAACATACACAACCATACATAACATATAAAAGAAGATTAAATTCTTACCCTTTTCCAACTTTTCCACTTGCCAAAAGAAGCTCTTTCTTGCCATGATATTTATACCACTTTGTAGAGAATCTTGAACTTAGTAGGAATACAAACAAATTATAATTTGAATCAAAGTTGAAGGCTTCAAGATTTCTCTTCTTTTTTTTTTCTCTTCTTTCTTCTTGAAATTTCGGAAATTTGTGGAGCTTTTTTGTCGAAATAAAATGAAGTTTGTCCCTTTTAAAAAACTGCCAACGTCGGTTTATCGTAGCTACGCATCAGAGCGGTACCGTAGCGGTACCGTAGCGGTACCGGGGCGGAATACTGTTGCGTCGACGTTCGATTTGTAACGTCTATAATTCTCTACTCCGATGTCCTATCAATGAACGGTTTGTTGCATTACAAACTAGACTCGACGAACTTCATTTTAGGCTTTTAAAACACCTTAAAACTCCACATATACTATGAGATATGCGCCTCCATAGTTGACTTAAAAATTCGCCAAAGCATTTCCCCAAATTTTCGTCAAACTTATTTTCTTCGATTTACTCGATCTCGAAATATTCCGACGCACAAAATGCGGGATATAACGTACCCCCCTCTCTCATCCGCTACATGACAGTACAGACGTATCGCGTGGTACGCCACCGCTTAGGACCTCTCGTTCGTCGATCGGATTGCTCCCTTGACCCGGAGCTCACACTTTTGGTATATACCCTTTTCTCGTTGTGTATTCTCCGAGCATTTGCTACTATTCGGGTACGGCGGGGCCCCGTCCCGTCATATGTTCGTATGTTCGGATCGGTGATTGTAGAGGCCTGTAGTCATATTTGTGGGTCGGGTCAAGTTTGTTTGTATGTGATCCGGATTGTGCGTATATAGTTTTGTTTTCTTAAGCGGTCCCGTACGCTACTACGGCCGATATGGCCCACATGTTTGTGTCGCATGTTTGGGCGATGTCCATTCCCAGTACTTTGATTCTGATGTGATATTTTGATACGGGCGACCGCTAGGGTAGCATTTGTATGATATCAGCTTTTGATTTTCGGTACGAGTTATGTCTGTTAGATCTGAGCATGCCTTATTTTGATGATTTGGTTTGTCAGTTCGTTTGGGTGCCTGAGTAGGGCACCAGTCACGGCCCACGGGGTTGGGTCGTGACAGGTTTAATCTTCTCTTTTATGTGTTATGAGTGGTTTATGCATGTTGTTGAATGTAGAAATGATGGAAATTCATGAAATATTGCATGCTCAAGTTGGGCAACGTGTGAAGTGTGTGTGGACGTGTGCATGGTTGAATGTTTAGAAGTAATGAATTAATTGAATTTAGCATGTTTATGTGTTGTTGGAGAGTGTAGAACATGAATGAAACTCATAGGATTATGTATGTTGAGGGAAGGGGTACGTTTGGTATGTAAGGAATGAATTGATGTATCTTGTATGTTGGTTGTCGTCGTAATGAATTCTATAACGTAAAATGAAGAGTGATGATCCAAGTTGAAGCTATAAGTTGTGTGGGCTGATTTGGAGCTTAATATGATTTCAATAGGTTTTCTTGAGTATTATGGAAATGATCTTGCTAACATATAAGATTGTTGATATAGTTATGAATTTGAAAGAAAGATATATGTTGCTATCGTTTTATTGGAAATGGGAGGTGTTGATGGAGTAGAATGTTGATTGTATCATCTTGAAAGTTATGTGAATTGAACGAGATTGGATATTGAAGTGTTGCTAGAATACTTGTTGTTATTGTTGGCAAGATTGATGGAGTTATTGTTAGTTTGGCCGGGTTGAATTCCCGGGATTGTTATGGGTTGAAATCGGCCAAGTTAAACTTGGTGGCATGATATGTTTATAGGGGAAATGCTGCCGAAATTTCGGTAGCCAAGTTCATTTAAGAATCCAACTCTAAAGGCTTCTGATCAAGTTTTGGTAAACATGACCAAATTGTAGATTTTGGCGGATTTGCAACAAGGATTTGGAGAAGAAAGAACAAGAAAGAGAAAAAAGAGGTATGTAAGACTTCACTTTCTTTCTTTGGCATGTCTTAGACGTAGTAGGCTTGAACACGGGCCTCGGGGACAATTCCTTTCCTAGAAATCCAAGCTCGAAATTAGTTATGTTCATTCGCATAGAATTGAACTAAAAATGGTGTGAAATGTTGAAAAAACTTCCTAAACCCCTAGAGCTTGCATAAGATGACCCGATTACCTTAAACCATTATAAAGAACGCTATGACACGTAGCATATGTAAATTATGTACGCTATCTCACTCGGCCCGAGGTGGGCCCACCGCTCCCGAATTTTCCTATCACCTCGTTTGACTTGTTTTGGAGTAGAATCCTATGAAGTCCTCGACCCTTGTCCCGATTGTCAAACGATAAGTACACAGTATCATCCTAGTGCAAGTGTATCCATGATAAAAATGATTTTTAGTGTAGTAACGATGAAGCAAAAAATGAGAAAGGTGCCTACGTTAGGTATGTAGATGATATACTTTGCTATAAAAACGAAAACATGAGAATGTTAAAACTATTTCTGGGTATCCCAAGTCTATTATGGGTAATGACTATTCTAAGGATTCTAAATACATGGAATTATGCCTTGTGACCCCGATTGATGTGTGTACCCGACATACGCATATATATATGAGAGCGTTTATATAGACGCTCGATAAATATACATGATATAAGTATATGTATATGATAGCAGAATCAGAGCGCTATAGACGCTGGTAAATATATATGATATAAGTATGTGCATATGACAAAAAGAATCAGAGCGCTATAGACGCTGATATATGTATATGATATGAGTATATGTATATGATGAAAGAGCCAGGGCGCTATAGACGCCGATATACCTAACGGGGAAAATGGAGACAAGTTAGTAGCGTTATATACGCATATCCACCGATCGGGCTGGAGTATGGCACATGATATCGTCCGGACGCGGGATGCCCGGACGCGGGATGTGCATATTTATGGTTAAATGGATCGGCCGCCGACGCCGGGCAATATGATATATTCTATTTTTATATGTATATATATATATGAGTAAAGAAAGCTAAGAAAACATGGTACCTGCCCAAGGGCACTTATATGTACAGGTCACTCTCCTATCCTATGATATGGTCTATGTTCCCGCATGCTTATTACTCATGCATGAGTCACAATTCTACACGTGATACGCCTCGGATGTACAAAGATACTCTCCTTACATGATGTGCTCTACTACGCTCTTACTATGTTGTTTCGTTCATGTCTTACATACTCGGTGACACTATTCGTACCGACCCTCTTCTTTGGGGCTGCGTTCATGCCGCGCGCAGTACTCCCCGCACGGATAGCAACTCTCATAAAAGATGTTTCAGCGAAGTTGGCAAACTCCAATTGCTCTGGAGTGTCGCCGAGTCAGCGTGCTATGCTATGATGTCTTGTCCGTAGTTAGAGACTTTGCGGCGAAAGGAGTCGTGAGTTATGGGAGCCGCTACTTGTATAATGATACGAGCTTTGTACTAAACCCTATATATATTTTATTTGATTTAAAAGCAACGAAAGAGTTTTATTGTGTATGAGTAATCCTATTAAATATGTTTGCTTTAAAGGTTCAAAAGAAAAAAAAAATTCAGTACGTAGTAATGGTCAGCGGGTTTGCTCGGCTTCGGTTACGGGGTCGGGTGCCCATCACACCCTAGTAAAGTCGGGGTGTGACAGCTATCCTTTTCGTTATCTCATAATCTTTATTCGGAACTCTCCCTATAGAAGAACTTCGTAAACTCCCTCTCTCTTTTTTTTTCAATGGCTCACCATTATACTTTAGTCACATAGATCACGTCCTATTTTTCTTTCACTTCCTCGCTAGACTTTGCTCATTTTTGTAACATTCCTTATTATATTCACATAATATTCTGTTCGTAACCAACCTTATAGTGTCACACTTTTTAACTTTTTGCCCCTTCTGGCCAATCTTATCTTTAATATCTCACAAGCTGTCTTGTCAGTACATTCATATCCGTCACAATTCTTCTTCTTTTTTTTTTTTTTTCTGTACTCTTGTCTCAATCATACTATTATTTCTTCTAGCTATAAACTCATCATAATTTATCCCTACTTATCGGTTCAGTTGGTACCTTAATATAAGGCTCTATCAAGATTTACCAACCCCTTCTAAATCATCTCTTAATATCACGAGCCCTTCTCAAATTCCTTTACCATATCGGTATCGACCTCCTAATTACTATTATCATCAATTCAGCAGTTAACTTATTTTTCGAGGTCAGCCATACTTGCAACTTAGTCAAATCATATTCTTACTGTTAACACAACCTCTCAAGGCATATCACAAACGCATACCCCATTCTTGTTTTATTTCCTGGAAAAATGTCACACCCTTAATCCGATAGGGTGTGATGGGCACCCGACCCTTACCTAGGGCCGAGCGAACCCGCTGACTCTCGTGACATCCACACTCATGCTAAGCTGGGCCCTTAAATCGTACAATGGAAACATAATAAAGACTTTTACACAACATGCTTTTGATCTTCCTGAACTCAAATAAAATCTATAATCATAAGAAACTGTAACATAATACATAACGATACACCGGCTTTTGGAGCCACTTATACAACCGACATACTGTACACATGACACTGTCTGCAAAGTCTCTAACACAGAACATGATACCCTAACATAATACTCTGACTCGGTAGCACTCCGGAGAAAATGGAGCTCGCCAATCCCGCTGGAACATCTTCTACTACTATCTTCACTCATCCGGGTGTACCGCGCGGCATGAAACGGCCGAAGAAAGAGGGTTAGTACGGAATATGTATCGAGTATGTAAAGCATGAAATACAGTAAGCGGGATTATACTGAAGTAAAGAGTACAGAGAAATCAGAAGACTTGCCTTTGAAAACACATATCATGCATGTCAATGTTATAAAATCATCGTAAAAACATATAGCGTGTCCCGGCCCTCTAGCGAGGGACTCGGTAAGTAAAATCATAATATACATGTATAAAATGTACATATAACGTGCCCCGGCCCTCTAATGAGGGACGCGGTAAGTAAAATCATATCATCATATCATCATGTATGCATGCATGTACATATATATATATATATACCGTACTCGGCCCTCTAGTGAGGGACTCGGTGAATAGCGTGTCCCGGCCCCGCTAGCAAGGGACTCGGTATGCCATCCTGGCCGCCAACCCCATATCATCACATCATCATATACATATATATACCGTGCCGGCCTACAGTGAGGAACTCGGTGAACAATGCGGTGGAATGTGCACGAATACGACCGGCCGGGACTCGGTGAAGGATGCATTGAGGCATGCACGAGCAGAGTAGAGAGAAACCATGCACATAAATCATTTTCAGAGACTCAATGAAATAATACAAACGAACCGTCATTTGGAAGTCGGGACAAAAGTTACATCAAAAATCTTTCGGACGTTACTCGGAAACATATCAAATATCATAAGCATATACTAGAACCGTAGGGATCATAGTCAGGTGTCAAATCTATTCGAGCCGCCTCGGAAAGTTACAAACATTATTCCTTTAGGACTTTCTACGAACATATCGAAGTGATCCGAGCCTTTCTGTGAAAGTTACGGACGTTCGTAGTTTCGGAATCGTTTAGGAACAAAACTCTTTTGAAAACAAAACCTTTATGCAACTTTTGAAATTTAACTATACAAATGACATAAGGACAATGATTTGGCCACATTAAGAATACGAATATCAAGAAAACAATAAGAATCATAAACATGCTCGGATCACCGAAATAGAGTTACCTCGAGATTCGCGTCATAACTTACTTTCAACTAAGACATGCCAAAAGAAAGAAAGATTGAGCTTTACATACCTCGTTCGCCTCCTACGCTAATCCAAACTTACGTCTCGGCTTCTCACGATCTACAATAATGTCATTAGACACCAAACATTAGCCATAGTCACTTAGAAATCCAATTCTAGGCTAACACCCGATTTACAGAAATTTGGGCAGCATCTCCCCTATAAATCCAACAATCCCGAGAATTCAACTCGGCCAAATCAACAACAACCATACCAACAATCATACTAATCAATATCCATAAGTGATTCAAAACGCATTCTAGCGTTAATAATTCCTTTCTACACAATTCGACGACATTTCATTTATATTCAAATAAACTACATACGATCATTTCAATACCAATGCTCACATATTCAATTACTAATCCGCAACCATTCATACAAGATTTAAGAACATTCCAACCAATCCGCACAATATCCAAAACAACCCAAACCATAGGCCATTCCACCCGAAATCTTCCAACTACATTAGGAACATGGATGACACATTTTCTTCTTCCGAATTCATAAACTATATCAACCATCCACACGTCTACAACATTATTTCCATAAATTCAAGAAAGCATATTGGAATCACATTAGCTTCCAAACGGCCCACACGATTACAACTTCAATCTTGAACCATTAAACCTTCATTTTACAACATAAAATCCACAACAACATCAACTAGAATACTAAATAACATTAATTCATTTTTCCTACACCATGCATACTTGCACGGCCAAACTTCCACAACACAACTTCATGGCTTCATTCATTTCTACATATCACAACACACACAACTATCTATAAAACATGTAAAGGAAGTTAAACCTCACCTTTTCCAATCAACTTCTCCACTCGGCTAGGACTTGCTTCGCAAGAATGAACGCTTCGCTCGCTCCAACGACTACTCCGCGTTAACGACGACCTAAAATTGGTAGAAAGGCTAGAGGAAGTAAATTTTCTAGGCCAAAATTGGGGAGCACCACTCTCGGCCAGCTCTTGGCCGAGAGTCTCTCTTCTCTCCATCTTTCTTGAATTTTCTAAAATTGAAAATAATGAGTTGTGCCTTGTATTGTTATTACTCACTTATATATATATATATATATATATATATATATATATATATATATATATATATATATATATATTCACATGCACATGGCCGATCATGTGCAAGCTTTTTCTTCTATTTTCTAGAATTTTCCTAAGTCACCAAAGATGAATAAGTCTTGCATGGTAATCTTTGTATATATATATATATACATACAAATCCCACAAATATGTAGTGTACACATATGCCATTTCATGGCATAAAAATATTGGCCAACCATGGGTGGGACCCATGCCACCTCACGGCCACATGGCCATTGGCCACCTTATGAAATATTTTTTTTTCTTCAACTCTTTGCTCTTAATTTTCTTATTCCAAATTTATCCTTAATTCTCCACACCAATAAAAGATGAATACGCAACTTATACATTCTTAACAAACCGAAAAAAATACCCTTGTCCCTAACTTTCCACAATTTAGTCGGAATATCCCGACATACAAAATACGGGATATAACATCCTTCCCCCCTTTGGAACATTCGTCCTCGAATGTTCAACTAGTCTCGTAAGGTCTTCTAAGGATCCTGGGGGGTTTCCTTTATTACCACGGCATATAATCCCAACTAGCGATTATATCTCTTCTTCACATCCTCTTCAGCTTCTCAGGTCGTCTCTTCCCGGCTATTGTTCCGCCACACGAACTCGGACCCCCATAATCGTAACCCAAGCACCTATGACTTTACATATTATTGACAATAACTCCAACAGATCCCAATGTACGGGAATTACGGGGTGTAATATCCCTTCTCCTTAGGAACAGTTATTTCCCCTTCAGGGTTCGATTTTCAGTTGCTTACTCCTACCTTAAAACACACGTCAGCCTCTTTTCATCCCTACTTAACTCTTTTATTGCCTGCAATCCACTTCTTCCACTTCTTTCCCTCGTGTATTTGACCGGAACCTCGCTAGTGCCTCACTCTTACCCAAATTTTTGTCTCCATTTTTTTTTTAGTCTTGACTTATCATGCCATAGCTACCTATCTTCCTACAGCATTCCTCTATCTTTTATTAGCGGTCATCTCGTCAGTCCCTCTTCCTTGTTAGCTTTCCGGTGTGGACTCTTCATAATTGTAGTTGGGCATAGCTTCCCGTTGATAATTCATATAATTCCATAGCACATGCTCTCATGTTCAAGTCACTTAGTGGTCTATAAACCTTCTCCTAACATCCGGTGGACTCTTTTATTTCTGTGCATGAGAGCAGCATTCTCTCTTTCCCCCAAAGTTTTCCAAATTACTAATCGTTGTTCTTTTTCTCCTCTTTTTTTTTTCTACAACTGTCACTGTCATTCCAAAAGTCCTCTTGGGTTCTTTATCTTTGCTAGCACCCTTTTTGTACCTTTAGCTCGAAGATCTTTCTCGCTCTTTACTCTCCTGTCGCACATTACGTTGCACTCTCTGCAAAAATATGCGAAGGTGTTCAGATTAGCCCAAAAATGCCTCAGCGTCACTTTACTAATCCTTATGTTCTACCTTGTCTTACCTCTGGTACCGAAACAGACCCTTAGTTCAACCATAGCCGTGCCTCGTCCGTCCTCAGCACTAATTCTATTTTTGTAATTGGCTTAGACCGTCGTTACATTTCTCTGTAATGTACCCGAAATATCACAACTGCATTGTCCTCGCTACGCCATTACTCTTCTTATCAAATACTTACTTAGACCTATTCTTAGCATACCAATACTTACAGGTGGCATCACTATCCTTATGGAACTTGAACAAGGTACGTTCAATCTTAGACATGGTCCCGCCATCCTCTGGTTCATCCTACTCTACATACCTTGTTCATTCCAAAACCCGCTCGTCCTATTTTGTCATATTTCCTTCCCTTCCTTCAATCGCTCTTGACTTCCTCACTTCCTACCATAAAGGGTTTTCTATTCCCTCTCCTTTACTACTGATAAGTGGCGATAGCATTGGCGAACACTTCTATAGCCAACACCTCGGCCCTTATTCTAGTATGTCACCGCTATCTTTCCAGTTAGCTCTTTAAGTTATCCAATACCATCCTCTTGTCATACCCCTTCATACACGTCCACTTTCTAGCGTCATGTCATTCAAAATCCCTACAAAAAAACTTTTCACACTACCTTAAATACCTTCCTGACTTTTATCCACTTATGGCTGGTGTTCTGATCTTACTAACTTATTCCCATAAGGGGTTTCATTTGTAGCTCAGGCATCCATATTAAACACATTACCGTGTCAATTGTTTCTATCTCAGCCTTGCACTTTTCTCACCCGCTTCCCCCCTTTAGGGGTGTGCTTATACCCTTATCCGTTTATATCTCGCTCCATATTCTTATTTCCAAGCCCAATTAGACAGTACTTTTATTCCGACAATAAGTAACCAAAGTCTTCTTGGAATATTATCTTTATCCCGACCTATGTCGGGTGCTTCCTTTGGCATCCCTTTATCATTTCTCCCGTTTATGCCTATCTCTTATTCTACACGCGAGGAATCTTATACTACCTCTGTGTCATTCCAAACACACTACTCCTATATAATCCTTCTCCCATTTTCAAAACGTATTCTGTTCACCCACGTTTGTCTGTATCGTACCAGTCATCTTCTAGCACTCATTCTACCTTGTTTCTCATCTTCCTATAATTGGCCTTTTACAGTCCCGTCACTTATGGCACTCGTGTCCTTTGTCATCCACGCCATAACCTATTACTACGCTGTTGTCTCGCTTTCTTCTTATTTCCTTTTTCTTGTTAACTCCTTCTCTTCATCGACCTGATCCGCCCCGTCCTACGCTACCTCTTAAGGTTTCTGCCTACTCCGCAGACTCTAATTTTCCTTAGATTACTCCAGCTTCTTATTTGCCTCTTACGTCTGAATTTGTAAGACTTTCAGAAAACTTCCCAGGGGGTCACCCATCCTAAAATTTCTCTCACTCCAGCACGCTTAACTTTGGAACTCCGATGGAATACGACGCTTTAACGCCCGTATAATTGCGTCCACCTCACCGCATGACCCTCGTCACATAATCTGGGGTAAATTGGGATCTTAATGTCACACCCTTAATCCGATAGGGTGTGATGGGCACCCGACCCTTACTTAGGGCCGAGCGAACCCTCTGACTATCATAATACTCGTAGTCATAATGGGCCCTTAACCAGATCATAAATGCATAATGAAAATTTTCGAAAACGAACATACTTTAGATCTTTTTCAAACCAAACAAAACTTGCAACCGTACAAAATCTGTAATATCATGTATAACAATACAACGGCCTATAGAGCCGCTCACAACTGACATCTTATACATACGACTCTGTCTGCAAAGTCTCTAACATGACTCAGATATCATAACACAAACAAACTCTGACTCGGCAGCACTCCGGAGGAAGTGGAGCTCGCCAATCCCGCTGGAACATCTTCTGCTAATATCTTTAGCTCACCTGGGTGTACCTGCGCGGCATGAAACGCAGCCCCCGAAGAAAGGGGGTCAGTACGGAATATGTACTGAGTATGTAAAGCATGGAATACAGAAAACGAGACCATAACCGACGTGAGAAGTACAGAAAATGTGCGTAATAGTCAGAATACCGAAGTACATGCATTTGTAATACAAATAGTTCATAAGAGGTACAGAAGACAGATATAATAATCAGAATGCTCAAAATACTTAGCTTTCTTTCGAAAAACATTTCTGCCTTATATGTATATAAAATAGAACATGTCATAGCAGCTGGCATTAACCGATGTGGGATTCGCCTAAACCAATGTGGGATTCGCCTAAACCAATGTGGGATTCTCCTAAACCAGTGCGGAATTTTGCCTCGCCACTGGGTTTGCCCCACCATTGGGTTTGCCCCACCACCGGCTCCGAAATAAACAGATCATATTTCTGAATACGTATGTATCACATATCATCACCTTAAACGGAATCATCATACTATCACATCATCAGATTAAACAGAATCGTCATATTATCATATCATCAGATTAAACAGAATCGTCATATTACCGTATCGTCGAACGCATTCATTATATTATCGATCATCACATTATCAAATCATATACCTATGCGTCCGTAATAGGACCCGTGCGGACGGAACGTGGTCTCCCCCCGTCTTGGGCGCCACAACTCATCATACTTCGGAAGTTTTCGGATCTCCCGCATCTCCGTCACACATCATATCATATAACCACGGTGCCGGCCAAAGGGGCTCGGTGTACGGGACACATCATAACACCATAATATTAGTCGCTCATCATACTTCGGAAGCTCATCATACTTCGCATTGCGCGCACGATAGTAACCGGCCCGGACTCGGCGAAGGAAGTAACAAAAAGTGTGCACGAGCGAGAATCGTGGGATCTATATGCCATTCACAACATTTACACGGATTTAACGAATAATCAAAACGTAGTATCATTTACAAGCCGATGGCATTACCCAATTCAAATCTCTTCCGGATATTACTTGGAACATATCAAATGAAACTTTATCAATCATAGTTGCATATCAAATCATATGCATACGAATTCTCTGTCACACCCCGATCTTACATGGGTGTGATGGGCACCCGACCCCGTATACGGAGCCGAGCGAACCCGCTGACTCATATTACATATATAGACTTCCTTAGACTTTTACATTAATAAGAATGAAATCGTAGCAAAACCGTCAGAAATTCTTTTTGTACTCAACTCAAATCTGTATTTATACGAAACACATAACATAACACTTGTGACACATCGGCCGATGGAGCTACTGGCCGACTGACTCTCTGTGCCCACAACTCTGTCTGCAAAGCCTCTAACTTCGAACAACGTGTCATAGTACATATACTCTGACTCGGCAGCACTCCAGGACAAGTGGAGCCTACCAACTCCGCTGGAACATCTTCTATAATATCTTCAGACCATCTGGGTGTACCTGCGCGGCATGAAACGCAGCCCCCGAAGAAGAGGGGTCAGTACGAACAATGTACTGAGTATGTAAGGCATGAATAGTAACATAGTAAGAGATACAAGCATGAATAATAACAGGATATCATATCATGAGATAAAGGAATAACCTGTACATGTGAACAATATCTGCATGGAAACATAGAACATATCATAGGATAGCAGAGTAACCTGTGCATCTGAGTGCCCCTGGGGGCGGATGCCATGCATGCTAAGCTGTCTTTGAAAAACATTTCTTTCATATATATAGAAAATAGAGCATGTAGTATTGCCGAGGCGTCGGCAGCCGATCCATTTAACCATAATATATATATATATCCCGCGTCCGGGCATCCCGCGTCCGGGATGATATCAAGTCAAATACGGCTACATGTACCGTGTATACATCCCAGCGTCTATAGCGCTCTGCCCTTTTCCCCATCTTCCCCATATCCATGTATATACATATATATCATACCATAGCATGCAGGAGAGTCCAAAGAAAGGCTATAACTCTATCGGAGTGACGTAAGGTCGGTAACCTCCGATTATATTATGGAATAATCTTGGTCGTCATGTCTCACCTTGGAGGAACGATAATCATAAGGCGAGGCTATCAACGGGGAATAACATTAAGAGAACGTAGAACATATCATATTGTATCGTATCATGTCATAGCATATCGTGTCATGGACATTTTCTCATACTTAGCATCATCTTTGTCATCATAGAATCATAGTCATTGCTTTAGTCATGAAAACTTTCAAAACCGTACAACTTGGATTTGGAGAAAAATGAATGCCTTGGAAAACATTTAGGAACTTTCATGAAGAAAATCATGCCCTGGGAATCTAGGGATTAGTTAAAACAACTATTATTTAGTAGTCGGAATGATGTCCAAAAGTTTCGTTTAACTGCAATACGGAAATAAGCCAAATGGAGCCATACGAAGAAATTAGGGAATAGTGGGCCCACCTCGAGTCAAATGAGGCGGCGTACACAATTTACGTACAATACGTTTCATGACAAGACTTATGAGAGTTTTGGGGTAAACGGATCCTAGTCATGCAAGTTCTAGGTGTTTAGACAATTCTTTCAACTATTCATAAGCATTTACTTCAATTCTACTGAATGAATAGTAGTCAAATTCAAGCTCGGATTTCTAGAATTAGAGTGGTCCCCGAGACACGTATTCAAGCCTATTACATCTAAGACATGCCAAAGGAAGAAGAGTGAAGCCTTACATACCTTTTCCGCCTCATGCGCGACTCCAAATTCAAGTTCCAAATCCACCAAAATCTACAAATTGGTCACATTTACCAAGCCTTAATTAAAGTCCTTAAGAATCCGAATCTTGAATCAACATTTGTCTACAGAAATTTCGGCAGCATTTCCCCTGTAAATGCGCCATCCCCGAGATTCTAACTCGGCCAATTTTAATATTACAGCCCGTATTTCGTGCGCTCGGACATTTCGAAGAAGTCGTGGAATGTGGAAGGTAAGATCGTTTTTCAAAACTATTTTAATGCGCAAGTGGGTTATTAATATTATTTTAGAATATTGTTGATATGGAATATTGAGAAAGGTTGAGGGCGAAAAAGAAAAATTCGCGAAATGGTTCATGGAAATATTTAAGAGGGCTAGGGGAAAAATGGTCATTTTACAAAAGTTCAAAAAATTTATGAAGGGGCCATGCTAGCCGTGCACTACATGCCCTTATTTTTAAATTAGTAGGGATTAAAGTGTATAAAAGAAGACATTAGGTCTTCCTTGACCATGTTAGGAAATTCAAGAAAATAAAGGAAAAATCTAGAGAAGTGAGAGAGAGGGGCATGTGCCCCTCACATGCTTGAGAGTTATATATATATATGTGTGTGGTCATCTTTTTAATTTAAGAGAGTGGAAGAAAAAGAGAGAGCAAAGAAAGAACAAAAACAAGAAGAAGATGAAGAGAGAATATAGTAGGTTCGGCCATGGCAAAAAAAAATTGGGGCCATGGAAATTGATCAAGGAAAAATTATTTCTCCTAGTATTCCTACCAATTCAAGGGTCCTCTTTAACATGGTATAATTTTTGGAGCAAGAAAACCATTCATACTTGCAAGTTCATGACTTTAGTCAAAAGGAAGACAAATGGAAAAAGTAAGGAACCGATCTTTCTTTATATGTTATGGATAGTTATGTATATTGTAGTGTGTAAAAGTGAATGAAATGCATGAAAATAGGGATGTGTGTGGTGGCCGTGTGTATGCATGGATGTGGCCGTATGGTATGTTGAGATAAGGCACTAATTTTATGTAACATTTTGGTTGTTGTGATCATGAATTTCACATTAGAAATGAATATTTGGTGACTCATGTTGAAGTGGTAATTGTTATGTGGATGTGTGCCGTGAGTGGCTACCTTAGTGTAGGAAGAATGAATTAATTTTTCTTAGTCTTGTGTTGTGTTGGAATGTGTAGAGATGGAAGGAAATGCGCGAAAATATGTAAAGAAGTGGTTGTGGCCGAATAGTAGGTGTTTTGGTAAATTGTGGTAAATTGAGGTTATTTGACATTTTAGTTGATTGTCATTATGGATTATGTGACGTTGAATGAAGAATGTGGTTGAAGTTAATGAATATAGATGATAGTGAAATGTATGGTTGTTGTTAAATTTGAAGGTTTCGGGTGAAGTAGTATGTTGATTGAGTGTTGGAATATCATGTGAATTTTATTGAATTGAATTGAATTGAATATGAATGGAATGTTGTTAGTAAGATTGTTGGCATTGTTGTTGGTTTGGCCGAGTTGAATTCTCGGATTGTTGATAATGGATGAATTGGGCCGAGCCATATTCTCGGGACGGTATATTTATAGGGGAGATCTTTTGCCAAAATTCCTACGGAGACCATAAGTGAAGGAACTTGAGAGGTTACGACAAGTATATGTCAATGAATCTAATCGTGCATCAACTTTCTTGAATGTAGACTAGCGGAACCAAGGTTGGATGGATAAGCATAGCTAGTAAGGCGCAAGTGCAGTATGTTAAGGCTCGTCCCTCTTCTTTCAAAGGCATGATTCTTAGACTACCATTTCATAAAGGTCTTCATAATCGCTTTGTTTTTCAAAAGTTAAAATACCCATAATTTCGAGATATGATTTTCCTCCCGATAACTTGTAATGTTTTTCCAAAATGCCCGTATGGATTCCAAAACAAAGGTTTATGGTATTGTAAGCTTTCATGGCAATAACGACGGATATGTTTCACAATGATGTTGATGATGTCGAGAATGAGAATGTTCTATGGTGACCATGATAAAAAAATGATTTTCAAAACAACGGCTTCGGAAGCGTTCATAAAAGGTTACCGTACTTCAAACGCTCATAACTTTCTTATCTTGAACCGGATTGACCCGAAACTTGTTTTGCGTGCCCAAGTGATGACCTGTATTATATTTCCTTGACGGTCTCACCTTATAATGCTCGTTCCTCCAAGGTGGGACACGATGATCCCGATTATTCCATAATGCGTTCGGATGTTACCGACCTTATGTCGCTCCGATTGATACACGACATTTCTTGGAGTCTCATGCATATTGCTTATATGATAAATGTATATGATACATGATATTGATGAATGTATATGTATATGGGGAATGGGGAGGGCAACTGTTTCCCACCGATTCGGTGGATTCCATCCGGACGCGGGATGCCCGGACGCGGGATATGGGAGAGCCGGATACGGCGTCTGAATGTGCATTGTATGACATGTTGGGATACTGTGGGGAAGGGGGGAGGGAGAGTCGATGCATTCGGCGTCTGTACAGATGATTAAAGGATACTGTTTATCTGAAATGTTCTGTCTCTGCATATGTGAACAAGGAACACCGTTTTTCCGAAAAGTCTAAGCATACATGGCAATTGCCAAGAAGGCATTCATATGTACGGAGGTTACTTCTATCCTATGACAAGTTCTAAAAGTACGAGATGTTATTATTCATACGTTATATCTCTTTACTATGCTACTATTCATGCCTTACACACACGCACATTGCTCGTCCGACCCCTTTCTTCGGGGCTGCGTTTCATGCGCGCGGTACAGCCAAGCGGTAGAGCCATTATAGAAGATGACCAAAGACAATGTTGGCAAGCTCCATTTCGCCCTGGAGAGTTGCCGGAGTCGGTGTACGTGTGCTATGATTCCGATCGCCCAGTTAGAGACTTTGCAGACAGTGTCGTGGGTATAAGATGTCAGTCGTGAGCGGCTCCATAAGCCGTTGTATTGTTGTGCATTGTATTAAAAGTATTACACGTTGCAGTTTTTGTTTGATTTGGAAAAGCATGTTTGTCTTTCCGTGTTCAAAAAAAAAAAAAAACTATCGCTATGTATTTATGATTTGGCTAAAGGCCCAGTATAGCTACGAGTGTTACGATAGTAAGAGGGTTCGCTCGGCCCTAAGTAAGGGTCGGGTGCCCATCACACCCTAGTAAGGTCGGGTGTGACATTTAATCAACAACAATCCGGGAATTCAACCCGGTCAAACCAACAACAACCAAACCAACAATCACAATAACAATATCATTAATCAATTCACAACATGTTCAAGACATTCCAACCCAAATCTTCCTAATGCCATAAGAACACCAACAATACATTTATTTCTTTCAAACTCATAAACTATATCAACAATCCGCATGCTAACGATCATTATTCTCATGCACACAGGAATCTATATTAAAATCATATTGCTCTCCAAAACAGCCCACAACATTTCCAATTCCAACATGAATCATCAAACATTCATTTTACACCATGAATTTCACAACCACGACAAGCAAAACACTATATAACATTAGTTCATTTCTTGCATACCAAACAGCCCCTATTCGGCCACTCCTCCACATACATCATCCCATGAGTTTCATTCATTTTCTACACATAAACATGTTGAATTCAATTAACTAACCATCCCCTCTACACAACACACATCACACGGCCACACATATCTACACACACACGGCTACACTTTGCTCTCCACATTCGCATGAATTTCATTCATTTTCATACTTCACAACATACACAAACCATGTATAACATATGAAAACAAGAATTGAGCCGGCCCCGCTATGGGACTCGGTGAACAGAACATAGGCGCCCCCGTCTTCGGCGCCAAAACACATCATACTTCAGTAGCAGGAATATCTCGAAACAAATCATAACATACCAAATGGCCATATCGTAACATAATCGGCGGATGTCGAAGATAAGCGTACATGGCACATCATACACCACAACCCATGCACGTATATACACCGCCCCCCCCCTCACACCGGGGCGCGGCGAACAATGCGGAGACACGCTCGAGAACATATCCGGCCCGGCTCGGTGTGGGAAACATTGAGGCATCCACGAGTGGAGTAGTGAGAAACTAATGCAATAAAAATAACATATATATTTCCGGAGATTCAATCGGGCATAGCGAATGACAAATCAAAGTGATGAAATCGGACGGAAGCATAGTACGTACCTTTCGGACATCACGCATGGGTTATGTCAGGACAGAACATTCAGATTCGTGGAACATATCAAAACACGTCACGGGACTTAACGGAATATTTAAAACAATTTTTAAGTAATAAGTAGAGAAGTAGTTAAAACGTTTCCTTTAAAACCGCTCGAAGACAAGTTATAAACACAAAAGGGTAAAATCGGAAATAGTGGACCCACCTCGGGTCAAATGAGGTGGCGTACTTAAATCATGCTCGTTGAACCTCATAATATCATTAGTAAGTGTTTTAGAGTGATCGGATTGATTTGCACAAATTTTAGATGTCTAAAAACGATCTAGTCAATTGGGGTCTAAATGGATTCAATACCATTGAACGAAAAAAGGCTCAACTTTAAATGTAGATTCCGAGGAATAGGAGCGAATCCAAGAGTCAAATCCGAAACTAACACTCCTATGTCGTGCCATAACAAGGAAATAAAAAGCTTTACATACCTTTCTTGCCCTTTACGCTTACCAAAACTCCAATCCCGTTTCGTCAGAAATTTGCAAATGGTCACATTGACCAATTACTATTCATGAGACTTGAAATCCCACTCTTAACCAATACTTGTCTACAAAAATTTGGACAGCATCTCGCCTATACACATAGCATCCCCGACACTCAACTTAGCTCAAAACAACCAACAACAACACCAAGAACATCAACAATCACTACAAACCACAACATAACATAACATAACTAGCTTACTTTCCGACATAATGCGACAGTTTCCATTCCGACTTCACATTTCCAAATTAATATCAACATGCTCTCATTCATTACGGACTAAGATCATTACAACATAATCCGGAAGCATTCCATAGCATTTCTACAATATATCATCAAAATATACAAAATATACAAACTTTCCACCAAAGTCATAATTCATCCAACACTTCCAATTTTTGGCATACTTATTCATAACACATTTCCATTTTCCGAATTCATCAACAACAATTCTAACTTGCACCTTAACATCTCATTATCACAATAACATGAAATCATTCCAAAATGACATAACCTTCTACTTTTTATTACAATGCAAACTTAACCCATATATCCTTCATTTACATTGCAAAGATCACAACAAACACAATTAGCATGTTAAACAAAACAAATCCATCATTAATGCATCACCATATGTCCCACGGCCACATGAAATTTTTCACATCCCTCAATTTTCGTTCAACCTCCATTTCCAAAACAATTCCCACAATCACCACAATCAAAATATAACATAAAATTCAACTCATTCTAACTACGCATATCTCATGCATTCGTACACGTACACATACACCTTTGCCATGCAACTTCCATATTTCTATGAATTCTATTCATTTCCATATATTACAACACAAACCAATCTTCATTACATAATAAAAGGGGTGAATCCTTACCTTTTTCTCCAAGTTTCTTCACTTGCCTCAAGTATGGAATTGAGGAAACCAATGCTTATTCTTCCAAACCAAGTGCTCCACGTTGTAGAGGAGGCTTGAATTAGGGAAATACAACAAGAACATAATTTTGGAAACAAAATTTGAGGGGACAAATTTTGGAGACCATGGCCGAATGGCCATGGTTATTCTCCTCATTCTTTCTTCCTTTCTTTCTCTCAAATTTTCTTGAATTTTCTTGAGCCTTCATGTCTCTTATACTAATTAAGTTGTCATGTGACCATGTCACATGACTTGGATCATGGGTTGGGCCAAACCATGGCATGGCCGGCCAACCCCCCTCTTGGGCCAACTTGTTTTTTTTTTTTTTCCATTTCCAAGCCCAATTACTTAGTCCATATTTTTGGTGATTCATGAAACCATTTTCCGACATTCCAATTTTCCCTTAGTCTTTTCCAATATTTCCACATCTACATTTTCCATAGCCAACTTATGAACCAAACAAAATCAATGCATTACATTATCCTTCACTTGTCTCGACAACCCCGAGATTCCCAAAGACGAAAATACGGGTTATAACCTCCCCCCCTTTAGAACATTCGTCCTCGAATGTTCAACTGACCTTATGGGGCTTCACAACACTTCGGGGGGGTTTCCTTCTTTCCAAACACAGACTTGAGCTTGACCAAAGCACTTGTAAGGGCCTTCATTTTCCAACTCTTTCTTCTGTCATTCTTCGACATCTCTTCACTAGGGCGGTTCGGGGCCTTAAGTCGGGTATACGGCGAACTAAATCTTCGTCAGAATCAGAAGATCAAACGGACGTCGGACGGAGTCATATCCGGATTCAGAAGCATGAAAGTACAACAGACAGAATCATACTCCGATGATTATCTTAAGCAGATTCAAAATTGGAGCCAGACGTACAGAAGCATATTGAGCAATCCCATAATCAGAATTAGGCATACCGGCACGTATACGTACGTATTTACAGTCGAGGTCGACGTGCGGATGTGTGTTGACAGATTCATGATCGGAGTCAATCGTACAGAGATGTATCAGACGGGTTTGTAGTCGGAGTCGGACATATAGAGGTATAGCAGATAGAAACATAATTAGATTCAGAAGTACCGGGGTATAATAGACGGAGTTTCTTCGAAGTCAGAGGTGCAGAAATATGGCATACAGAATCGCGATCAGAATCGGACTATTTTTACCACTACTTTAGAGACCTACGGAAATTTCCTTGTCGCGTTTTACTTCTCGCTTGATTACAAACTTGCTTTCCTCATTCTTACATAATGGCTTCCTACTTCGCTTGTCGGCTCCCTCGAAGGTTTTGCTTAATCATATTCCTTATCCTTAATTCCTTCCAATACTTCAATTTCTTACTCCTCAATATCTTTACTCAAATGCTTTTCTAAATATTGTCATGCCAGAACTCTTCCAATCACTATTTGTAACGGAGTCGGGGTGGCCTCAAATCCGTAACATTTATTTCTCACCTTTCACTTCACCCCTTATGTTCCGTTTCGTAATGCCTTCCATTAGTTGCAACATCTTGTCACTAGGACTCGCCTTTCGATCAACGTAATCACCAAAGGGAAAGTCATACGCATACATATTTATATACACTCATCACCATTCTACTTACAAACATTTCCAATCGCTTTTCAACTTACCCTAATTCCCCAAAGCGATATTGCGCTTTCTTCTTTTTTCCCCCATTTAATCGCTCCAACCGCGCGACTTCCGTAAGAGTGCGCACTTCGCTTCACATACTTCCTTTTCCTTAGGTCACCCCAAATTTCCATTTATTTCCTGTATCCTTCCCACTGTTATCTTACTTCTACATTCATACTTGTCGCGACCTTTTTTTTTTTTCCGCCCATATTCTTGTCGCAACCCTACTATCATTTCCCTAAACTGGAGCTTGTCATAATTCATCCCGTGTACTATAGTTGTTCCTAGGTCTATCTAGCTTCTCGTTTATCCCCTTAAATTCCAAGTTTGCAAAATTCTCCAATTACTTCCCAGGGGGGTCACCCATCCTAGAATTACTCCCCTCCTGAGCACGCTTAACTTCGCAACTTCGACGGATTCTAGTCCCTTAATGTCGGTATAATCACGTCCATTTCCACACCCGACCTTTATTACATACTTTAGGGCTAATCGAGGCCTTACAGATCTGAGACATGTTTACAACACGACCCTTCTTGTACAATTACTATTTTACCCTTCTTGACCTTCGGTAGTCACCTTTGCAAATTCTTGTTGCTCGAAATCTGTGTGCCGCAAATACCCATAATACCATACGTAATATACGGCTTCGTATTCCACGCTAGCCATTCGGGATCTTCGTTTCGTAACGGAATAAATATATTCGAACTTACTCCGTGTGACCTTTCCCGTCACCACTTACCATTTTCCGCCGTATGTAAGCCTACGCAAGGAATTTTTATTTCCTATGACTTAGCTCTATCGCACGCATCTAAGACGGAAAGAAGGTCAACAATTCCTAGATGCCCTCGAGCCTCCCGTTTATAAATGTGGCGCGCTTCACACCCATAAGACACGGTCTGTGAACATTGACCTAACATAATCCAAGACAATTGCGGGAGGATGACAAGCAAGGCCCTATTTTTATTTTGTTAAGCATAAGAATGGCTTATGGAGAATTTAGTAGCGGAATTATTAAGAGGGTCTAGGGGTAAAGTTGGAATTTTTGGAAACGACTTCATGAATTATTGCTTGTCATGAAATACAATTGGGCTTGGATTAATTTTTGGAAATAAAAGAGAGGCCCAACCGGCCATGCACTTGGGCTTAGCCCATGAGGGATTTAATTTTTGCATTATTTAAAGTGACTAAGTCATCTTATTATCCAAAAATTGTCTAGAAATTTCAAGAAGAGAAAGGAGGAGAAAAGAAGGAGAAAAACAAGCTAGGCATTCGGCCAAGCTTCAACCAACAAGAAACCTTGGAAAATTTTCTTCAAAAAATTATTTTCTACTAATTGAAAGGTCCTTAGCAAGGTGGAGCATCTATTGGAGCAAGAAAAATTCATAATCATACAAGTTGCCAAGTTGTGGTCAAGTGAGAAGTTGAAGAAAAAGGTGAGTTTTAATCTTATTTTATGGGTATGAATGGTTTATATGTGTTGTAATATGCTAAAGTGGATGAAATTCATGGAGGAAAGGAATATGGCATGTAGCCGTGACCCTTAGGGGCAATCCGTGTGTGTGTGTGTGCATGTGTTGTGTGCTATGTTGTGTTATGTTGTATGTTGGTTATTGTTGTTAAGTGTAGAAACTATGGAGATTCATGAAGATGGAAGTGTGGCCGTGTATGATATATATATATATGTGTGTGTTGTGGGTTGTGTGTTGCATGGAAAGGGATGGAAAATTCAAGAAGAATATGCATATATAGGTGTTGGCCGTGAGTTGTGCATCACATGTATGGCCGTGTGTATATGGTGAATTATGAAGGATTGGTTGCTAAGTATTATTTAGTATTTTGGTTGTTGTGTGCTAGATTCTATGTTGCAAATAGAAGTTTAATGAGTTTAGTGAAGTTGTAGTAGTTGGAAGCTTGTGGTGGAAGTTTATGTAATTTGAATATAATGAATCTTGCTTGCATGGAAGATAATGAGCCTTGTATGATATTGTTGGTATATGAATTATTAGTTTGTTATTGTTCTCATTGGAGTTTGGAAGTCTTGATGGAAGTAGTATATTGATTAAGTTGTTAGAATGTATCTTGGATTGAAATTGGAAATTGTTAATATGGTTGTGACATTATGATTGCTAGTTTGGCGGGTTGAATTCCCGGATTGTTGTTGATGAGAATTGGCTAAGATGATTCTTGGGGAATGATGTATTTACAGAGGAAGTCGCCGAAATTTCGGTAGACAAGTGTCACTTTGAGATTTTACTTCTAGACACTTGAACTAACATTTGGTAAACATGACCAAATTGTAGATTCTGGCGAAGTTGGAGCTTGAATTTGGAATAGCATAAGGAGCGAAAAGAGGTATGTAAGGCTTCACCCTTCTTTCTATGGCATGTCTTAGACGTACTAAGTCGACTACGTGTCCCGAGGACCATTCCTTTTCTCGGAATCTAAAGATTGAAAATAGTTACTATTCATTCGAAGAGAATTGAATTAGAACTTGCATAAAATGTTAGAAAAACTTCTTGGACATCCGTAACTTACATAAATAAGACTCGATTACCCTAAGACCCTCCCAAGTGACGCCATGAATTGTAATATACGTAAATTTGACACGCCGCCTCGTTTGACTCGAGGTGGGCCCACTATTCCCGAATTCTTCCCTATTGTTCCCTTTGACTTATTTTCATTCAATAGCAAAGGAAAGTTTTTGGTTAGTATTTTAACTACTAAATCATAGTTGTTTTAACTAATCCCTCGATTTTAAAACATGATTTTCTTTCCTAAAAAGTTTACAAATGTTTTCCAAAATACTCGTTTTCTCCAAAAACTAAGTTTTACATTATTGCAAGCCTTAATGACTAAGACGGCGACTATGACTCTATGATGAAAAAAATGATGATTCTATGATTAAAGGTTCCCAGCCTATGATTCCCGTGCCGAGATGGGAACGTTAAACTATTTCTTGAATCCTCGGCTCTACTCATGAATAGTGTTTTCCTTTAAAGATTCTAAGTACACGAACGATGCCCTATGATCCTATGTTACACTTTCTCATGATATTGCTCTCCACTAATAGTCTCGCCTCATATTAATCATCCCTTCAAGGTGAGATAAGCGCCCTTAATTACTCTATAATATAATCGGAGGTTCCCGACCTTACGTCACTCCGATGGATACACGATTTTCTTGGGCTCCCCTGCATGCTATGATATATATATATATATATGTTTAAAAATGTATTTGGGGAAAAGCGGGAAAAGGCAGAGCGCTATGAGCGCCGGGCTATACTCACGGTGCATGTATCCGTACTTGACTTGATATCATCCGGACGCGGGATGCCGGACGCGGGAATTATACTATGTGGGCGAGCCGACACTGTTCGGTGCTATGATTTACTATACTATGCTATGATACTATGATCTACTATGCTATGCTATGATACTATGATCTACTATGCTATGCTATGATACTACGATATGCCATAAATTCTATTTCTATGTCTATGAAAAGAAATGCTTTTCAAAAAAAGAGACAATAAGCATGCATGGTATTCGGCCTGCAAAGGTGTTCCTACGCACAGGTTACTTTCTTACCTCAAAGATATATATATCCATGACCCCACGATATTGTTATTTATAATCTATGCTCTTGGTTATGTTATTTTCCATGTCTTACATACTCGGTACACTATTCGTACTGACGCCCCTTCATGTGGGCGCTGCGTTTCATGCCGCGCGAAGTCGGCGGACATAGCCGGAGTTGATCCATAGGAGTTCTCTCGGAAATAAGATTTTTGCGCAAGTGCTCCGCCTGTTTTCGGAGCCCCGGTCCCTTGGTATTACTTTTGTGTATATCTATTCGGGCACGGCGGTACTCGGCCCTTCCTATGTATATATGTGTACTATGTTCAAAAAGAAAATAGAGAGGCTCGTAGACGTATATGTACAAGTAGCTATTTGTACTCGATTGTCCCCGTCATGTTGTATAGTATGATAGTAAAGCTTATTAGCCTATGTCCATGATTGTGCCTATTTATGTTAATGCTAGTAAAAAAAAAAAAAATGGTGTAGTTCATATGTGTAAGAGAGTTAGAATTAATTGGTTCGCTCGGCTCCGAGTATGGGGTCGGGTGCCCATCACACCCTAGTAAGATCGGGGTGTGACAAAGTGGTATCGAAGCAAAGGGCGGTCCTATGGGGTTTGTCTACGAGCCGTGTCCGGTAGAGTCGAGAATTTTTATGGGTGTGTAGCGCGCACACTTATAGAAAAAAAGGAGGAAGCCGCGGGCATTTAGGAAATTTGACCTTCCTTGTATCCTAGATCGTGCGATAGAGCTATAATAAGAGATTTTCCTATTTCTAATTCGGTGTTACATTTTCAGCGACGCTTGTGAAGATGAAAGTAACAGCCGCCGAGAAAGGTAAGATAGCAGCAGAAAGGCGGAGGCCGGTAAATGTTGAGGAGGGTGAGTCCCATAACGAGGCCACCTCTCGTGCTATTCGCACTCCGCCGATGTCAGGGGAGCAAGAAGGAGCTCCCACTCCAGCTCCAGCACCTCCAGTTCCCCCACCTGAGGCCCCAATTCAGGAGATGAGACAAAGCATCCTTCTATTAACCCAAATAGTAGCCACTCGGCCCAACGGGCGTCGGATCGGGTGATGGGGGTCGCGAGAAAAAGGGCTAGAAGGGAGTACGAGAGGGGACAGTACGGGAGCATTTTGAGCATTCGGGACCGGATCGGAGTGCCGGGGTTTTGGGGTCCCGCACAGAGCCGACTTCGAAGACCGGGGCTACCCCCACCGCGGTGCGCGCGATGTGACGAGCCACACACTGCGGACGGTGTTATTTAGATACGGGAGCTTGCTTTGTTTGCGGTCGGATTGGCCATGTGATGCGCGATTGCCGCGGAGGTATGATAGAGATCAAGCTCGGCCCGCCGGGTCGGGGACGCCATGGAGTTGTGGGTTCCGTATGGTGGTGAGTCTAGCCGCAGGAGACCACCGGTATCACGATGCCTTCGGTGCGTCGTAGATTACATGCGAGGGCCGTGTCGCGCGGGTACGGATGTTTGCTATGCCCGTGCTAGGCCGGGTCATTTTATGCGCGACTGCCCATCTCGACGTGGCAGAAGTAGGGTTCAGCCCACGAGAGTAGTAACTGACCGACAGATCCGAGCCATCCCCTGATGCCGTACGTGGTACATTATTAGTATTTCCTATAATGTATACATCGATTGATTTAGGTTTTACGATGCCATGTATATATATATTGCGCCTTATATTACTGAGCGTACTGGGTTGGAAACTCGGTAGAAGTCGTGTAGGTTGGGACGAACTAAACTAGCAGAAAGAGGAGAAGGACGTGTTAGACCTAAATTGGACCAGGACAATTTAAGTTTCAATAAGAAGGACCTATTAACTCAAGGCCAGCATTCAGAGCGAAGTTAATTGGCTCACGGCCTACAAGTAACCTGGGCTTCCAAAATGGATATGCTAAACGACGTGTGAGGCATCTATGAAGGAGACCTCCCCAAAGTGTCACCATACCCTATGAGGCCAGTTTAACATTCGAGGACGAATGTTCTAAAGGGGGGGAGGATGTTATATCCCGCATTTTGTGTGTTCGGATAATCCAAGACAATTGCGGGAGGATGACAAGCAAGGCCCTATTTTTATTTTGTTAAGCATAAGAATGGCTTATGGAGAATTTAGTAGCGGAATTATTAAGAGGGTCTAGGGGTAAAGTTGGAATTTTTGGAAACGACTTCATGAATTATTGCTTGTCATGAAATACAATTGGGCTTGGATTAATTTTTGGAAATAAAAGAGAGGCCCAACCGGCCATGCACTTGGGCTTAGCCCATGAGGGATTTAATTTTTGCATTATTTAAAGTGACTAAGTCATCTTATTATCCAAAAATTGTCTAGAAATTTCAAGAAGAGAAAGGAGGAGAAAAGAAGGAGAAAAACAAGCTAGGCATTCGGCCAAGCTTCAACCAACAAGAAACCTTGGAAAATTTTCTTCAAAAATTATTTTCTACTAATTGAAAGGTCCTTAGCAAGGTGGAGCATCTATTGGAGCAAGAAAAATTCATAATCATACAAGTTGCCAAGTTGTGGTCAAGTGAGAAGTTGAAGAAAAAGGTGAGTTTTAATCTTATTTTATGGGTATGAATGGTTTATATGTGTTGTAATATGCTAAAGTGGATGAAATTCATGGAGGAAAGGAATATGGCATGTAGCCGTGACTCTGGGGCAATCCGTGTGTGTGTGTGTGTGCATGTGTTGTGTGCTATGTTGTGTTATGTTGTATGTTGGTTATTGTTGTTAAGTGTAGAAACTATGGAGATTCATGAAGATGGAAGTGTGGCCGTGTATGATATATATATATATATGTGTGTGTTGTGGGTTGTGTGTTGCATGGAAAGGGATGGAAAATTCAAGAAGAATATGCATATATAGGTGTTGGCCGTGAGTTGTGCATCACATGTATGGCCGTGTGTATATGGTGAATTATGAAGGATTGGTTGCTAAGTATTATTTAGTATTTTGGTTGTTGTGTGCTAGATTCTATGTTGCAAATAGAAGTTTAATGAGTTTAGTGAAGTTGTAGTAGTTGGAAGCTTGTGGTGGAAGTTTATGTAATTTGAATATAATGAATCTTGCTTGCATGGAAGATAATGAGCCTTGCATGATATTGTTGGTATATGAATTATTAGTTTGTTATTGTTCTCATTGGAGTTTGGAAGTCTTGATGGAAGTAGTATATTGATTAAGTTGTTAGAATGTATCTTGGATTGAAATTGGAAATTGTTAATATGGTTGTGACATTATGATTGCTAGTTTGGCCGGGTTGAATTCCGGATTGTTGTTGATGAGAATTGGCTAAGATGATTCTTGGGGAATGATGTATTTACAGAGGAAGTCCGCCGAAATTTCGGTAGACAAGTGTCACTTTGAGATTTTACTTCTAGACACTTGAACTAACATTTGGTAAACATGACCAAATTGTAGATTCTGGCGAAGTTGGAGCTTGAATTTGGAATAGCATAAGGAGCGAAAAGAGGTATGTAAGGCTTCACCCTTCTTTCTATGGCATGTCTTAGACGTACTAAGTCGACTACGTGTCCCGAGGACCATTCCTTTTCTCGGAATCTGAGATTGAAAATAGTTACTATTCATTCAGTAGAATTGAATTAGAACTTGCATAAAATGTTAGAAAAACTTCTTGGACATCCAGAACTTACATAAATAGGACTTGATCATCCTAAGACCTTCCCAAGTGACGCCATGAATTGTAATATACGTAAATTTGACACGCCGCCTCGTTTGACTCGAGGTGGGCCCACTATTCCCGAATTCTTCCCTATTGTTCCCTTTGACTTATTTTCATTCAATAGCAAAGGAAAGTTTTTGGTTAGTATTTTAACTACTAAATCATAGTTGTTTTAACTAATCCTCGATTTCAAAACATGATTTTCTTTCCTAAAAAGTTTACAAATGTTTTCCAAAATACTCGTTTTCTCCAAAAACTAAGTTTTACATTATTGCAAGCCTTAATGACTAAGACGGCGACTATGACTCTATGATGAAAAAAAAAATGATGATTCTATGATTAAAGGTTCCCGGCCTATGATTCCCGTGCCGAGATGGGAACGTTAAACTATTTCTTGAATCCTCGGCTCTACTCATGAATAGTGTTTTCCTTTAAAGATTCTAAGTACACGAACGATGCCCTATGATCCTATGTTACACTTTCTCATGATATTGCTCTCCACTAATAGTCTCGCCTCATATTAATCATCCCTTCAAGGTGAGATAAGCGCCCTTAATTACTCTATAATATAATCGGAGGTTCCCGACCTTACGTCACTCCGATGGATACACGATTTTCTTGGGCTCCCCTGCATGCTATGATATATATATATATATATGTTTAAAAATGTATTTGGGGAAAACTGGGAAAAGGGCAGAGCGCTATGAGCGCTGGGCTATACTCACGGTGCATGTATCCGTACTTGACTTGATATCATCCCGGACGCGGGATGCCCGGACGCGGGAATTATACTATGTGGGCGAGCCGACACTGTTCGGTGCTATGATTTACTATACTATGCTATGATACTATGATTTACTATGCTATGCTATGATACTATGATCTACTATGCTATGCTATGATACTACGATATGACATAAATTCTATTTCTATGTCTATGAAAAGAAATGCTTTTCCAAAAAAAGAGACAATAAGCATGCATGGTATTCGGTCTACAAAGGTGTTCCTACGCACAGGTTACTTTCTTACCTCAGCATATATATATCCATGACCCCACGATATTGTTATTTATAATCTATGCTCTTGGTTATGTTATTTTCCATGTCTTACATACTCGGTACACTATTCGTACCGACGCCCTTCCGCGTGGGCGCCGCGTTTCATGCCGCGCAGTCGGCCAGACAGTCGGAGTTGATCCCTAGGAGTTCTCTCAAAGAAGCATTTTTGCAGTGCTCCGCTTGTTTCGGAGCCCCGGTCCTTGGTACTACTTTTGTATATATCTATTCGGGCACGGCGACTCGGCCCTTCCTATGTATACATGTGTACTATGTTTAGAGGCTCGTAGACAGATATGTACAGTAGCTATTTGTACTTCTGATTGTCCCCGTCGCTGTATAGTATGATAGTAAAGCTTATTAGCCTATGTCCATGATTGTGCTATTTATGTTAATGCTAGTCAAAAAAAAAACGGTGTAGTTCATATGTGTAATGAGAGTTAGCGGGTTCGCTCGGCTCTGAGTATGGGGTCGGGTGCCCATCACACCCTAGTAAGATCGGGGTGTGACATAACCGCTCTGATACCACTTTTGTCACGACCTAACTCCGTAGGCCGCGACTCGTGCCCTAGTTGGGCACTCATACATACCTTACCCTGAATTAGCAAAATATTAAAGATAAACGGAAATCATAATTTAACAAGGACAAGTGGGCATGCCGCACGAAGGCCGATAAAGCCGAAATCACAAAACATAGATAAACTCTAAACGTCGCAAATCTCACGAAAACATATCTGGAACCCACACCACGTGTCTACTGGACCTCTGCGAACAAAACAAAATCGTATGACGGGACGGGGGCCCCGTCGTACCCCGAATGAATATGTACATATGAAATAAAAAGTCTATACCAAATCATGGGCTCCGGACAAAGGAGCACGGCAAACAATCGACGATAACCTAGGCGAACGGATCGAAAATCAAACGTACGCACAACGTGGCACGAAACGCGGCCCCTCGAAGAAAGGGGTCGATACGGAAAATGTCTTCAATATGTAAAGCGAGAGAATGAAATAAATAAAATTAAAATCGAACGGAATGTATAAAGCAATGAGATGCATAAGTAATCAAAAATGCGTATCGAAATCATAAGTAAAGCATGCGAAAACATATGCTAAAAGCGAAGCGGCCCCTATGGGACTCGGTGAACGAACATAGGCGCCCGTCTCGGCGCCAAAACACATCATACTTCGGAAGTAGGGAATATCTCCGAAACAAATCATAACATACCAAATGGCCGTATCGAACATAATCGACGGATGTCGGCATAAGCGTACATGGCACGTCATACACCACAACCCCATGCACGTATATACACGCCCCTCGCCGGGGCGCGGCGAACAATGCGGACATACGGCGAGAACATATCACAGCCGGGCTCGGTGTGGGAAACATTGAAGGTATCCACGAGTGGAGTAGTGAGAAACTAATGCAATAAAAATAACATATATATTCCGAGGAGACTCGATAAGGCATAGCGAATGACAAATCAAAGTGATGAAATCGGACGGAAGCATAGTACGTACCTTTCGGACATCACGGATGGTTATGTCGGGACGGAACATTCGAATCTCGTGGAACATATCAAAACACGTCACGGGACTTAACGGAATATTTAAAACAATTTTTAAGTAATAAGTAGAGAAGTAGTTAAAACGTTTCCTTAAAACAGCTAGAAAGACAAGTTATAAACACAAAAGGGTAAAATCGGAAATAGTGGACCCACCTCGGGTCAAATGAGGTGGCGTACTTAAATCATGCTCGTTGAACCTCATAATATCATTAGTAAGTGTTTTAGAGTGATCGGATTGGATTTGCACAAATTTTAGATGTCTAAAAACGATCTAGTCAATTGGGGTCTAAATGGATTCAATACCATTGAACGAAAAAAGGCTCAACTTTAAATGTAGATTCCGAGGAATAGGAGCGAATCCAAGAGTCAAATCCGAAACTAACACTCCTATGTCGTGCCATAACAAGGAAATAAAGCTTTACATACCTTTTCTTGCCTTTACGCTTACCAAAACTCCAATCCGTTTTCGTCGAGAAATTTGCAAATGGTCCCATTGACCAATTACTATTCATGAGACTTGAAATCCACTCTTAACCAATACTTGTCTACAAAAATTTGAAGCGTCTCGCCTATACACATAGCATCCCCGACACTCAACTTAGCTCAAAACAACCAACAACACACCAAGAACATCAACAATCACTACAAACCACAACATAACATAACATAACATAACTAGCTTACTTTCCGACATAATGCTTCAGTTTCCATTCCAAACTTCACATTTCCAAATTAATATCAACATGCTCTCATTCATTACGGACTAAGATCATTACAACATAATCCGGAAGCATTCCATAGCATTTCTACAATATATCATCAAAATATACAAAATATACAAACTTTCCGCAAAGTCATAATTCATCCAACACTTCCAATTTTGGCATACTTATTCATAACACATTTCCATTTTCCGAATTCATCAACAACAATTCTAACTTGCACCTTAACATCTCATTATCACAATAACATGAAATCATACCAAAATGACATAACCTTCTACTTTTTATTACAATGCAAACTTAACCATATATCCTTCATTTACATTGCAAAGATCACAACAAACACAATTAGCATGTTAAACAAAACAAATCCATCATTAATGCATCACCATATGTCCCACGGCCACATGAAATTTTTCACATCCCTCCAATTTTCGTTCAACCTCCATTTCCAAAACAATTCTGTTACACCTCGCATTTTGTACGTATTCGGAAAAAAATTGGAAATGATTTGGAATGGTAGGAATTAAGGTTCTAATTGGATTCTACTTGGTGTGCATGTGAAGTTAAGGAAACATTGACGTGGAAATATTGGAGAAGACTAAGGGCGAAATTGGAATTTTGGAAAATGGTTTCATGAATTACCAAAATGTGGGCTAAGGAAATTGGGCTTGGAAAATTAGCAAGACAAAATTTGAAAAAAATTGAGGCCCAACCCATGAAGGTGGCCGGCCATGGCAATTAAAAAAGGGACAAAAATTTAATTCAAGTCATGTGACATGGTCACATGACAAGTTAAGAATATAAGGGGTCAAAGTTCATGAAATTCTCTAGAAAATTCAAGAGAAAGAATAGAAGGAGAAAAACAAGAACAAGAACAAGAGGAGAAGGGTGTTCGGCCAACACCCCCTATTTTGCCCATGGAAAAATTGTTCCAAAAATTATTTTCTTGGTATAATCCCACTAATTCAAGTCTCCTCTACGACATGGTGTGATTATTTCGGAAGGAAGAGCATTTGTTTCCTCAATTGGACACCTTGGCCAAGTGAAGAACTTTGGAAGAAAAGGTATGATTTCATTCTCTTTTATGGGTTATGAAGATTTGGTTTATGTTGTGAAGTATAGAAATGAGTAGAAATTATGAGAATATGGAAGTTTGCATGATATTTGTATATGCATGCATGGCCGTGTATGAATACTATGTTGTATGGTTGAGATGAATTGGATTGTAGGTTGTATTTTAGTTGTAGTTGTTGTGGAGTTTGTATTAGAAATGAAAGTTGAACGAAAATTGGTTGAATGTGGCAATTTGCATGTTGGCCGTGGGAACTATAGTGAAGAATCAATGATGGATTTGCTTTGTTTAATATGCCAATTGTGTTGTTGTGATTTTTACAATGTAAATGAAGGTTATATGGGTTAAGATTGCATGAAAATGGAATGTAGAGAAATATGGCACGTTAATGTAATTTTATGGTATTAAGATAATGAAGTTGTCCAAGTGTGAATTATGGTTGTTAGTGATGAAGTAGTAATTAGAAAACGTGTTGGGATGATTTTGTTACATAAATGAGAATTTTGGATAGAATATGGAATTGTTGAATATCGGAGGTAAGGTTTGAAATATGCTTGGCTTGTGTTTGAATGATCTCAAATTGATACGTATATATGGACAAATCGATATTGATTTGAACTTGTGGAATCGGAATGAAGCTGTCGCATTATGTCGGAAGGTGACTAGTTGTGTTGTATTGTGTTATGTCGTGATTGTTAATGTTATTGATGTTGTTGGTTTGGGTTGTTGTTGATTGTTTTAAGCCGAGTCATACTCTCGGGTGGCATAGTTATAGAGTCTTTGCGGAATTTCGTGACAAACGATAAACCAGATTGGAATCTTAAGTCTCTGAATAATGCTTGGTAAGAATGACCATTTGCGGATTTTCGACGAAACGGGACCGGAGTTCGACGAGCAACTCTTGAGAAAGGTATGTAAACTACCCTATTCTTTCCTTGGCACGCCCTAGATGTACTAGGCGAATTCGGACCTCGGGGGCAACTCCAATCTTTAGAATCCGCATTCGAAAATTTTCCCTTTTCTTTCAATAGAATTGAATTAGTTAGGTTGTGAATGACTTTGAAGTGATCTAAACCTCCCAACTTTTGTAAATAAGATCCGATTACCTAAAATCCTCGTAAATGATATTATGAAGCTGAACGTATGACATTTACGTCCGCCACCTCAATTGGCCAGAATTGGGCCCCTTATTACGATTTTTACTCTTTTGTACTTACGATTTGTCTTGACGGCTTTAAGAAATGTTTTAGCTACTAAACAAAAATCATTTTAAATATTTCATTAAGTCCTATGAAACGTTTTGATATGTACTTCGACTCGAAGGTTCACATTTTGACATAATCCGCCGTGACGTCCGAAAGGTACGTACTTATGACTCGATCCGATTTCATTGACTTGATTCGTTATTCGATATGCCTGTTGAGTCTGCGGAAATTTTTATGGTATTTTTATTGCATTAGTTTCTCGCTCCTCCCACATTCGTGGATGCCTGTTTCCCACCCCGAGACCGGGGGATATGTTCTCAAGCGTGCTTCTCTGCATTGTTCGCCGCGCCCGTGTGAGGGCGGGTATTACACGTACATGGGTTACGGTGTGATGTGCCATGTACGCGTATTCGATATGCGATTATGTGATGTGATGTGGCTTGGTATGTTATGATTTGTTTCGGAGATATTCCTTGCTACGGAGTATGATGTGTTTTAGCGCGGGACGAAGGGAGCGCCTCATTCTATTCACCGAGTCCCATAGCGGGGCGGCCTTTGCATATGTTTTACGCGTGCATGACTTATGATTTCGATACGCACTTTTGATTATTTATGCATCTCGTTCGTTCCGCACATTGTTCTGATTTTAGTTTTATTTATTACGGTCTATAACTTCATATTCGGTACATTTTCGTCTTGACCCCCTTTCTTCGGGGCTGCGTTTCGTCTTGCATGTACGGACATTTGATTTCTTGATTCGCCCGCCTAGGTTGTTTGCTTTACATTCGAAGTGCTCCTTTGTCGGGGCCCGTATTTTGGTATAAAATTTTCTGTTGCATTTGTACATATTCATTACGGGGTACGACGGGGCCTGTCCGTCATATGATTATGTTTTGTTCGTAGGGTACGTAGACATGTGGTGTGGGTTTTGTATATGTTGCGTGAGATTTGCGTACGTTTAGAGTTTATTTATGTTTTGTGACGGCCTTATCGGCCTTCGTGCGGCATGCCCACTTGTCCTTGTTAAATTATGTATTTACATTTTGTCCTTAATATTTTGCTAATTTAGGGTAAGGTACGTATGAGTGCCCAACTAGGGCACAAGTCGCGGCCTAAGGAGCTGGGTCGTGACAAATTCCCACAATCACCACAATCAAAATATAACATAAAATTCAACTCATTCTAACTACACCATATCTCATGCATTCGGCCACGCACACATACGCCTTTGCCATGCAACTTCCATATTTCTATGAATTCTATTCATTTCCATATATTACAACACAAACCAATCTTCATAACATAATAAAAAGGGGTGAATCCTTACCTTTTTCTCCAAGTTTCTTCAACTTGCCTCAAGTATAGAATTGAGGAAACCAATGCTTATTCTTCCAAACCAATTGCTCCACGTTGTAGAGGAGGCTTGAATTAGGGAAATACAACAAGAACATAATTTTTGGAAACAAAATTTGAGGGGACAAATTTTGGAGACCATGGCCGAATGGCCATGGTTATTCTCTCCTTCTTTCTTCCTTTCTTTCTCTCAAATTTTCTTGAATTTTCTTGAGCCTTCATGTCTCTTATACTAATTAAGTTGTCATGTGACCATGTCACATGACTTGAATCATGGGTTGGGCCAAACCATGGCATGGCGGCCAACCCACCTCTTGGGCCAACTTGTTTTTTTTTTTTTTTCCATTTCCAAGCCCAATTACTTAGTCCATATTTTTGGTGATTCATGAAACCATTTTCCGACATTCCAATTTTCCCTTAGTCTTTTCCAATATTTCCACATCTACATTGTTATATCCCGCCTTTTCGCATGATTGGAAAATTTGAAATAAATGTGATTTATGAGAAAGGAGGTCATATTTGAATTTTCTTAGTAAGTGTGTGGCAAGTATGGGGATTTGAACATGAAAACATCGGATAAGGCCTAAGGGCAAAAATTGGAATTTTGGAAATTTGTTGCGGGAATTATAAATTATGATTTGTGAAGGTTTGGGCTCAAAAAAAAAAATGAGAAAAATGAGGCCCAAACAAGGAGGCCCAAAGGCCACCCCTTAGCCCAAGTCCATGGACTTAATTAAATTCCATGTGACATTATATAGTCATCCTTAGCCTTAGAACATTCAAGAAAAACCAAAGAGAAAACAAGAACAATAAAGACCACCCGTTACGGCCCTTGGAGGAGAAAAAGGAAGATCAAGAAATCTTGTGAAAAAAAATTGTTCTCCATGTGTTCCCCCTAATAATTTGAAAGGCCCTCTTTAACATGGTATGATTGCTTTGGAAGAAAGAGCAATAGTTTCTTCAAGTGGACAACTTAGTTGAAGGAAGAACCTAGTGAAGAAAGGTAAGAATTCATCCCCTCTAATTATGTTTTGAAGGTTTGTTTGTGTTGCGGTGCATGCAAATGAGGTAGAAAATATGAAAGCATGGAAGTTTGCATGTTGGGTATGCATACATGCAGTGGCCGTGTGTGTGTTATGGCATGGATTGAATGTGTTGAATTTCATGTTGTAATCTAGTTGTGTATATGGTATAATCTATGTTGGAAATGGAAGTAGAATGAATTGGGTGGAATTGAAAAATAGGGAAGTTGGCGTGAGCCATGGGTGAATTGGAGGGATGATGAGTTATGTTGTTTAATGTATTAGTTGTGTAGTTGTGATCCTTGCATTGTAGGTGTAGGAAAAAGAAGTAAGATTTCATAAAAATGGAATATGGAAGTTTATGTTGATTTAGTATGAATTTATGAAATAATGGGAATGAAATGTTTAAGGTGTAAAATATGATTAAGGTTGATGAATTTGGATGAAGGAAATGAGTTATGAACTTGTATGTTGAAAATTGGAAGAATTGGATAAATTGTGGTTTGGTGGAAAGTTGCATGTTTTGTATACTTTATGTATATCACGTATACGTGGTAGAAATGTTATGATATGTTTCCGAATGGAATTATAATGACTTTGATTAATATGTTGAGATTGAATTGGAAATATGAAGTTGGAAACGGAAGTTATGACATTATGTTGGAAAAATGACCAAATAGGTCATATTGCGTTTTATTGTGTTTGTTGGTGTTGTTGTTGGCGTGTTGTTGGTTAATCTGAGCCGAGCTAAGTCTCGGGGATGTCCTAATTATAGGGGAAGTGCTGCCGAAATTTCGGTAGCCAAGTATGACCCAATTGAAATGTTAGATTGAATGAATAGTAATTGGTAAGAATGACCATTTTGCGGTTTTGGACGAAACGGGAAGAGAGATTTGACGAGCATAAGGCGCAATTCAGGTATGTAAAGCCTTTCCCTCTTATTCTTTGGCATGTTAAAGGTACGACGGGCTTGACGGCGAGCCTCGATGACATTTCTGCTTCTCGGTCCAAAGTTGAAATTAGCGCAAAATGCGTCGGTAAGGATTGAATCCTTTCCTTCTAACTTGACCTATAGCCATGTAACTTCCATAAATGGAGTCGAAACACTCTAAAATGATTGTGGACGACTCCTAAGGTCTATTAGCTATACTTTATGTACCCTATTATGGTTGGGTCGAGGTGGGCCCTGATACGATACTCCGGTATAGTTCAAAGCGATTGTTTTTGTCTATTTTCATAAGAAACTTTTAATTATGTTGTCCGCTAACTTGTAAGCATTATGGTAACTGCAGGTCGAGTATTATTCGACCTGCGGAACGATTTCGGATATACATTGCGATATAATTTGATTACTGGATTTGATCTTTTCGGACTACTTGATTTTATTATTTTGTCTGTTGGTCTGTATGTATATAGTTTCGCATTTGTCTGTTCGTGGATGCCTCAATGCTTCCTTCACTGCGCCCGGGCCGGGTTACGTGATTCGTCGCACTTCTTTGCATTGTTCACGCGTCCCTCGGGTTGTGCGGGCGGGATATGCGTATACGATGTGGTCGATATGATGATCTGATTATGTGATATTACGGAGATGGCGGCCAGGGATGGCATATGATTGATTACGTACATCACCGCGTCCTGTACTACGAGGGGCGGGTTCGTTACCGCGTCCCTTATTAAGGGGCGGGATGCGGCTCTTTTGTATGTGAAAAAGAGATACGTACGTATGTGATTATGACTGCATGCATGATTCGTACTGTTCAGTGCAGCGATTTGTTATGACTGCGTACATTTACGGATATACGACTTGGACTTTGATTACGTACATTTGCGAATATGATTACAATAAAATTACGTACGTTAGCTTTGTAATTATGATTAACGCATGACTGCATGATTACGTATGCGTCTGCCTCCGCTTATGGTTCTGTCCGTATGCTCGGCAAGCACTCACATATGTTTTTTGTCGTCGACTGTAAGTCGACTGCGTGTGATTCGGTCCGTATGCTGTTAGTCCGATTACTGTTTACGTTCGATTTTCACCGTCGGTTGTGGTATTTACGTAACTACGATTTACATATTTGATTATCACTATCATAATTATGTACGTTACGTTCTGCTCTACATACTCGGTACATCTTCGTACTGACCCCCTGCTCTTCGGGGGCTGTGTTACATGCCCACAGGTACGGACGCACAGCGTGATCCGCCCCCGGTATAGGACTTCAGTCTGCTGTTGAGGAGCTCCCTTTGATCCGGAGCTGATATTTTTGGTATATATTTTTCTGTTGTTCATATGTTCTGTATATATATATATGACTATTTGGGTACGGCGGGGCCCTGTCCGTCTTCGATTACGTACGTATGTTAGAGGTACGCAGACATATCGTGAGAGTGTGGGTTGTCCTTGGTTTGGTACGTATGTGTGAGTTTGCGGTTTTGTCCGTTATGATAGCCTCGACGGCTTCACGTACGGATTAAGTATGTATATGTATATGTATACGTATGTTTGAGCGATACGCCTTAGGTTTGTATGGATTTATGTATGTTGGATACGGTAGGCGGTACGTATGGGTGTCCAAGTAGGACACCGGTCACGGCCACGGGGGTTGGGTCGTGACAAAAGTGGTATCGAGCGGTCGGTTCTCGGAATGTCTGCAGGCCGTGTCTAGTAGAGTCTTGTTTATTGGTGTGTTGGGCCCCACATCTATAAACAGGAGGCTACAGGACATCTAGGATGTTATGTTACCCTTTCTTTGACTCTTAGATCGTGCGTTAGCTCTGTGTTATCAGGATGTCTTCCGCCGACGAATTGTTATATTTTTCGGCGATGCCTCGGAAGAAGCGGCGGCGCGCCCGAAGGGCAAGGCGGTGCCAGAGACAGGAGAGACTAGTCGGGCCCAGAGGGTTACTAGGGCCCGTACCCAGGCTATGCCCGAGATTGTGCCCCAGTCGGAGGGTTCAGCCACTCCGCCACCAGATGAGGGCGGAGCGAGCCCTCGGCGGCTCCGGTGCCCGCTCCCGGCCGGAGCGGAGGATAGGACATTGAGGGGCGGTCCGGTGTTGACGGCGATAGTGGTGGACGAGGCCCGCGGACGCGGACGGCGAGGAGATGATGATGACGGGCGTGATAGCCTGCGAGTCCGTGATTTCTTGACGTGTGCTCCACCGAGTTTTCGGGTCTAAGCCGGTGAGGACCCCACATGACTTTATTCGGCAGATGCGGCGTTCGTTGGATTTGGTTCGGGCTTCAGCGACCGAGTCTGTTCAGCTTGCTGCACACAGGCTTCGGGATGTTGCCCTTCATTGGTATGAGTCGTGGGGGCTGTCTAGGGGTGAGGATGCTCCCCCAGCCACGTGGGACGAGTTTTGAGCCTTTCCTCCGCACTTTTTGCCCCGGAGCTGCGGCGGGCGAGAGTTGACCGATTTTTGCGGCTTAAGCGAGAGGTAGGAGCATTCGAGTATAATTTGGAGTTTGACTCTGGCCGTTATGCGCCGATGATTGTAGCCGATATGGAGGGATCGGATGCACCGGTATGTGATGGGGTTGGATCGTTATCTAGTTGATTGTTGCATGGCTATGGCGTCGCGCGGTATGGATATCGCCCGATTACGGGCTTATGCACGGGCGTAGAGGATCGGCATAGGGAGGACCGATCTAGTAGGGAGTATGACGGAGACGGCCCCCGAGAGGGCCAGATTTGAGGGATATTCGGAGATTTCGGGTGGACGTTCTCGGCGGTCCGGTAGGTCCCTCCTCCGTCGGGCGGGGGTACACGGTTTGTCGGCGAGGGGCGTTTTGATGACGCGGGTCCGTGGGGTCAGCCGAGGATTTCGGGGCATCGAGCCCGCGGATAGTAGGGGTTCGGGTCGGTCTAGGCCACACATGCCCGTGCACATATTGTGGTAAGCCCTTTGGGGGGTGCTACCTTGCGGCGGGCGCTGCTATTTGTGGTAGCCCGGATCACATTGTGAGAAGTGCCGTTCAAGGGCGGTTCAGGTGGCTCAGCCCAGCCCACTGGATCAGTTGCTGGCTCGTCTTCTCCCTCAGTGGCCGCCCCACGGGGCGGGTATGCCAGCGCCGGCAGGTCGCGGCAGGGGTCGCGGCGGAGCACCCAGTGCGAGCGGTCCTTCGAACCGCATATATGCGTTGACTGGTCGGCAGGACCCAGATGCGGACCCAGGTATGTAATTAATCTCTTTCTGGAAAACACGTGCATTTGATCCGTATTGTGTTCTGGTTAATCATATTCTGCATCTCTGATCGCGATTCTGTACGTCATATTTCTATGTCCCTGTGTTCGGTGAAATTCAGTTTAATATGCCTCTGTACGTTCAACTCTGATCATAGTTCTGTCTGGTATACTTTGGTGCGTCTGATTCTGATCTCAAGTCGGTCTGATAAATTTCTGTATATCTGACTCCGATACGAATCTGTACGTACGAGTATATTTACGTATGTACGCACCTTTGGTCCAAATCCGTCGGCATACGTACGTACGTCGACCTCGGCGCGAATCGTACGATATATGTGTCTATACGTCTGATTCTGACTTCGAAATCTGTAGGTAAATCCTTACATGTCGACTTTGATTATGGATCCGTCGATATACTTACGTACGTACGGCCACGAATTTGAATTCGCTTAAGATAATCGTAGGAATATCTTCATGCATTTGCACTTTCGTACTTCGATCCCGGATATGATTCCGTCGACGTCCGCTTGATCCTCGATTGGTTAAGATTCTGTCCATTTGTATATCCGATTTTAGGTGGTACGAACAGCCCTAATATGGTGATATCGGAAAGGGATGGATATAGTTGGAAAATAAAGGCCGTTACAAGTTTCCGGTCAAGTGTAAGTATGAAAAGGGCAAGTAAACCTCCCCGCTTATTCGATCTGCTACGAGGTTGAATTAACATTCGAGGACGAATGTTTTAAAGGGGGGGAGGATGTTATATCCCGCCTTTTCGCATGATTGGAAAATTTGAAATAAATGTGATTTATGAGAAAGGAGGTCATATTTGAATTTTCTTAGTAAGTGTGTGGCAAGTATGGGGATTTGAACATGAAAACATCGGATAAGGCCTAAGGGCAAAAATTGGAATTTTGGAAATTTGTTGCGGGAATTATAAATTATGATTTGTGAAGGTTTGGGCTCAAAAAAAAAAAATGAGAAAAATGAGGCCCAAACAAGGAGGCCTGACCGGCCACCCCCTTAGCCCAAGTCCATGGACTTAATTAAATTCCATGTGACATTATATAGTCATCCTTAGCCTTAGAACATTCAAGAAAAACCAAAGAGAAAACAAGAACAATAAAGACCACCCCATTCGGCCCTTGGAGGAGAAAAAGGAAGATCAAGAAATCTTGTGAAAAAAAATTGTTCTCCATGTGTTCCCACTAATTTGAAGGCCCTCTTTAACATGGTATGATTGCTTTGGAAGAAAGAGCAATAGTTTCTTCAAGTGGACAACTTAGTTGAAGGAAGAACCTAGTGAAGAAAGGTAAGAATTCATCCCCTCTAATTATGTTTTGAAGGTTTGTTTGTGTTGTGGTGCATGCAAATGAGTAGAAAATATGAAAGCATGGAAGTTTGCATGTTGGGTATGTATACATGCAGTGGCCGTGTGTGTGTTATGGCATGGATTGAATGTGTTGAATTTCATGTTGTAATCTAGTTGTGTATATGGTATAATCTATGTTGGAAATGGAAGTAGAATGAATTGGGTGGAATTGAAAAATAGGGAAGTTGGCCGTGAGCCATGGGTGAATTGGAGGGATGATGAGTTATGTTGTTTAATGTATTAGTTGTGTAGTTGTGATCCTTGCATTGTAGGTGTAGGAAAAACGAAGTAAGATTTCATAAAAATGGAATATGGAAGTTTATGTTGATTTAGTATGAATTTATGAAATAATGGGAATGAAATGTTTAAGGTGTAAAATATGATTAAGGTTGATGAATTTGGATGAAGGAAATGAGTTATGAACTTGTATGTTGAAAATTGGAAGAATTGGATAAATTGTGGGTTGGTGGAAAGTTGCATGTTTTGTATACTTTATGTATATCCTGTGTATACGTGGTAGAAATGTTATGATATGTTTCCGAATGGAATTATAATGACTTTGATTAATATGTTGAGATTGAATTGGAAATATGAAGTTGGAAACGGAAGTTATGACATTATGTTGGAAAAATGACCAAATAGGTCATATTGCGTTTTATTGTGTTTGTTGGTGTTGTTGTTGGCGTGTTGTTGGTTAATACGAGCCGAGCTAAGTCTCGGGGATGTCTAATTATAGGGGAAGTCTTTGCGAAATTTCGGTAGCCAAGTATGACAGATTGAAATGTTAGATTGCATGAATAGTAATTGGTAAGAATGACCATTTGCGGTTTTTTGGACGAAACGGGAAGAGAGATTTGACGAGCATAAGGCGCAATTCAGGTATGTAAAGCCTTTCCCTCTTATTCTTTGGCATGTTACGAGTCGACGGGCTTGACGGCGAGCCTCGATGACATGTCTGCTTCTCGTAATCCGAGATTGAAATTAGCGCAAAATCCGTCAGTAAGATTGAATCCTTTCCTTCTAACTTGACCTATAGCCATGTAACTTCCATAAATGGAGTCGAAACACTCTAAAATGATTGTGGACGACTCCCTAAGGTCTATTAGCTATACTTTATGTACCTTTATTATGGTTGGGTCGAGGTGGGCCCACAATACCGATACTCCGGTATAGTTCAAAGCGATCTGTTTGTCATTTTTCATAAGAAACTTTTAATTATGTTTTGTCCGCTAACTTGTAAGCATTTTGATTGTCTTTCTGAGTCTGAGTATTGTTCTGACCTCTGGAACGATTTCGGATACACATTACGATATAATTTGATTACTCTGATTTGATCTGTTTTCTGGACTACTTCAATTTTATTCAGCCTGTCTGTTGGTCTGTATGTATATAGTTTCGCATTTGTCTGTTCGTGGATGCCTCAATGCTTCCTTCACTGCGCCGGGCCGGGTTACGTGATTCGTGCACTTGTTGCATTGTTCACCGCGTCCCTCGGATTGTGCGGGCCGGGATCTGTACGTATCTGATATGGTCGATATGATATGATCGATTATGTGATATTACGGAGATGGCGGCGAGGATGGCATATGATACGATGTCTGTACGTACACCGCGTCGTGCTACGGGCGGGTTACGTTACCGCGTCCCTTATTAAAGGGCGGGATACGTACGTATGTGAAAGAAATATGATTTCGATATGTCTGTACGTATGTGATTATGACTGCGTGCATGATTACGTCTGTTCGATTCTGTATGTCGATTTGGATTACGACTCCTGTCTGTCACATTTGGATATCGATTGGACTTTGATTCTACGTACACTACGATTCGGACTACACTTGAATTATGATTCTGTCAGAAAGTCTGTACTACGTACGCATACGCTCTGTAAGTCTGAGTGACTCGCATATGTTTCCGTCTGTACGACTACTTCGTGTGATTCGGTCCGTACTCTGCTACCGATTTCGATTCTGTCGCTCTATTTTGGTATTTTCGTACTGTTACGATTTTACATATTTGATTATCGCTATCATAATTATGTATGCTACGTTCTGCTTTACATACTCGGTACATCTTACGTGCGACCCCCCTTTCTTCGGGGGGGCACGTGTTATATGCCCACGATACGGACGCACGGCGTGATCCGCCCGGTATAGGACTTCGATGCTGTTGTTGAGGAGCTCCCTTTGATCGGGAGTGATATTTTTGGTATATATTTTTATTGTTCATATGTTACGTATATATATATATGACTATTTGGGTACGGCGGGGCCCTGTCCCGTCTTCGATTACGATACGTATGTTAAGGTGCGAGACATATACGTGAGGTGTGGGTTGTCTTGGTTTGGTACGTATGTGTGAGTTTGCGGTTTTGTCCGTATATGATAGCCTCAACGGCTTCTGTACAGACTAAGTATGTATATGTATATGTATACGTATGTTTGAGCGATACGCCTTAGGTTTGTATGGATTTATGTATGTTGGATCTGTTAGGCCGGTACGTATGGGTGTCCAAGTAGGACACCAGTCACGGCCCACGGGGTTGGGTCGTGACATACATTTTCCATAGCCAACTTATGAACCAAACAAAATCAATGCATTACATTATCCTTCACTTGTCTCGACAACCCCGAGATTCCCAAAGACGAAAAATACGGGTTATAACACAAGGTGAGACAAAGTCATGATGACTATTCCATAATGTAATCGGAGGTGTCCGACCTTACGTCACTCCGATAAAGTTATAGCTTTTGATTGGGCTCCAATGCATGCTTATGATGGAGGTTACACTGGCCTAGAGGGCCGGGCACGACCACCACTACGATAAGCGTAGTGGGCGGCACAACTACTGCGGCACTAGGGCGGGCACGACCACCCTACGGTGGCGTAGTGGGCGGCATATGAGTACAGCGGCCTATTTGGACGGGCACGACCCCCGCAAGTGGCGGCGCACGAGATGATTACCCGGACGCGGGAGGCCCGGACGCGGGCTAATGATGTGATGTGATTCGGGCAGGCTATGGATGCATATAAGAGTAACAATAAGCATGCGTGACTCGCGCTTAAGAACCGCGCGGATGTACGGACTACTTTTACGGCACATGATATGTTCTACGGTTCCATTACATTTATTACTCACGAGTACGAGTTTTACTATGTTGCTACCCATAGCTATATCTCTGTTATGTTACTATTCATGCCTTACATACTCGGTACAATGCTCGTGCGCCGACCCCTCTTCTTCGGGGGCTGCGTTTCGTACGCGCGGTACACCGGATGATCGAAGTGTCACGACCCGGCCCGTGGACCGTGGCCCGGGTGTCCTATTTGGACACCCGTACGTACCTAACGGATCCAATATACCAAATAGCTAATGTGTTTAACATATTTACATCCATACGGATACAAGGTGCATCGCTCGAGCATACACGTACATATATACAAACACACGTACGGGCGGGTGGGCTATTATATCGAACAAAGTCGTAAACTCACACATACTTACCGAACAGTGACAACCCATCTCCCACAAACATGTCTACAGGCCTCTAACATACAGAACAGAATCAGAAGACGGGACAGGGCCCCGCCGTACCCAAATGATCATATATATACGAACATAGATACAACGGAAAATATATACCAAAGTATCGACTCGGATCAAAGGGAGCTCTCCAAACGACGGACCGATGACCCTAAGCGGCGGCGTATCACGCGCGCGTCGCACGTGGGCATGTAACACGGCCCCCGAAACGAGGGGTCGGTACGAAGATGTACGAGAGTATGTAAAAGCGGAAACAAAATATACATAATTAAAATAACCGAGTCGGATATGTAAAATCGTAGCGAGACGAAGTGCGAGAAACGGGCGGACGGAGAATCGGATTCGTAGCGAAGTCGGACTTACGAGAATGTACGGACGGAACCATAAGCGAGAATCGGACTTACGAGTGTGCGGACGATTCTCGGACGACGACGGATCTCAAATGTATAGCGAGACGAGAATCGAGAATACGGATCGAGGGACGTACGAAATGCGACGGACGAGAATCGAGTCCAAATCGGATTTCCCGAAGTGTGACCGACGAGTCATATTCCAAATCGGACATACGAGCGCGCAACGAGAAAGAATCATGCATGCGAGTCATAATCATATGCGGACAGACATATCGAAATCGGATCCCGGTCTCGTACGGACGGATCCCGGCCCTTTAATAAGGGACGCGGTAACGAACCGGCCCTCGTAGTACGGGACGCGGTGGACGACGAGAATCGGATCAAATGCCATCTGGCCGCCATCCCCGTAATATCACGTAATCGAGATCATAATCAAATCATAATCGGATCCGGATCGGATACGGACGAGATCCGGCCCGCACATCCGAGGGACGCGGTGAACAATGCGGCGAAGTGCACGAATCACGAACCGGCCGGGCGCGGTGAAGGAAGCATTGAGGCATCCACGAACAGATCCATGAGAAACCATATACATACGGACGACACGCGGACTTAATGGCGAAATAGTTCGGAAAACAGATCAGATCAGAATAGTCGGATTATATCGGAACAGAATGTCCAGAGTCGTTACGAATGTCAGAATAATGTTCAGATTCAGAAAGACAGTTAAAATACTTATTAATTAGCGGACAGAACATAATTAAGAGTCACTTATGAAGAAAGGGCAGAAACAGATCAATTTGAGTCATACCGGGAGTATCAGGATTTTGTGGGCCCACCTCGGGCCCGATCCCGACAATATACATAGATAATAGATAATAATCTTAGGGAGTCGTCCAATAATCATTGTAGGGTGCTCCAACTCCATTTATGGAAGTTACATACATATAGTGCGTTTTATTGACAAAAGGTGAAGAAACGTTTCAATCTTACTGAATGGTTTTGAGCTATTTTCAATCTTGAATTACGAAACGAAGTACAATCGAGGCTCGCTTCCAAGCACTGTTAGACTCAAAACATGCCAAAGAATAAGGGCAAGGCTTTACATACCTCAATTCCGCCTTATGCTCGCTTTACTTCACTTCCAATTTCGTCGGAAATCTGCAAATGGTCACTCTTACCAGTTACTATTCATGAAAGCTAACATTTTGATCTTTGGCTATACTTGGCTACCGAAATTTATTTGGCACTTCCCCTATGAATCCAACGCCCCCGAGACGTAGCTCGGCAATATATCAACAACAACAACCCAACAATCCAACGACAACAACAAGTATCACAAAACACGCAATATGGCACAATTAGCCATTTTTCCAACATAACACAATAAGTTCAGTTCTAACTTCACACTTTGCAACCAAAAGCTACCAAATTACATTATTTTCCTTCCAAACTCATTAACGATAACCATAATTCATATTTAAACCTTACTCCCATACTTATACAAAAATCATATAAAATTCACCAAATTCCCCATAACAACATAAAACCATTTTTCGATGCCGTCTCAATTCATTAAATCTTTATTTATGTCGTAAGAATCATAACGACACCACTAGCATATCAAGCAAAGCAATTTATTTTCATTTCAAGTTTTCCATAGGTCACGGCCACATCCATTATTTCCAAATCCATCCGAATTCATTCAACTTTCATTTTCAACTCATATCCCACAATAACCACAACTAAAATATAACACAAAATTCAACACCAATTCCATGCATAACCATGCACACACACACGGCTCCATATACACACACACACGGCTTATACACTACAACTCACAATTCCATGCTTTTCATTCAATTCCACACACCATAACATACATATAACCTTCCATAACATAATAAAAACATGAAATCCTTACCTTTCCTTCAAATTCTCACTTGCCACTAGAGTTGTCTTCTTGCCAAGATAATTATACCAAGTTGTAGAGCACCATGAACTTAGTAAGAATTCAAGAAGAACCAAATTTTTGCATCAAGAACCAAGCTCCAATTTTTTTTTCTCTTCTTTTCTTTTCTTTTCCTCTTCAAACCCGATTGGCTCCTCTTCTCTTTTTCTTGATTTCTTTTGATTTTTCATGAAATTTCTAGAGAGGATGACATATATATATATCCCCTTAATATGTCACATGCATGGCACATGGAAAAATTTATTACTTTGGTGGGTTGGGCCAAGCATGGCCGGCCACCCTTCCAATTTTGGGCCTCGCATTTTCTTATTTTTTTTCAAGCCCAATTCTTCAAAATCTCGTTTTGTAATTTCCGAAACAAATTTTTAAAATTCCAATTTTGCCCCTTAGGCCTTCTCCATTGATTCCGCATTCAAACTTCCATAACTAACATACACATACTAGGAGAAATCCAAACTTGACCTCATTCCTTGCAAGTCAAGGTTACTTCCAAATTTTCGGATACGCAAAAATGCCGGATGTAACATCCTCCCCCCCTTTAAAACATTCGTCCTCGAATGTTAATTCAACCTCATGGTAGATCAAAGTCAGTCGGGGAGGTCTCCTTGCCATTTACATACTTACACTTAATCGAAGAACTTGTAAGGGCCTTCTTTTTCCCCACTTCATTCATCTTTCTCCGATATCACTGTATTGGAGCTGTTCGCACCATCTTAAATCGGACATACGACGGACAGAATCTTAACCAGAACCAGAAGATCAAACGGACATCAGACGGAGTCATATTCGGAGTCAGAAGTACAAAAGTACGACAGACAGAATTATATTCCAACGATTATCTTGAGCGAATTTAAATTCGAAGCCGGACGTACAGAAGTATATCAGACGGGTCTATAATCAGAATCAGACATATAGAGATTTATCGGGCAGATTTCGAAATCAGAATCAGACGTATAGACACATACATCAGACAGATTCACAGTCGAGGTCAGACGTACAGACGTATGCCAGACAGATTCGTAGCCGGGGACAGATATACAGAAATATATCAGACAGATTCGTATCAGAGTCAGGTGTACAGAAATTCATCAGACAGACTTGAGATCAGAACCAGACGTACCGAAGTATATCGGACAGAACTATGATCAGAGTTGAACGTACAGAGACATATTAAACAGAGTTTCACCGAATACAGGGACGTAGAAATGTGGCATACAGAATCATGATCAAAGATGCAAAATATAGTTAACCAGAACACAGTACAGATCAGATGCACATATTTTCCAGAAAAGATTAATTGCATACCTGGGTCCACATTTGGCGACGCATCTGGGTCCTGCCGACCAGTCAAAGCATATATGCGGTTCGAAGGACCGCTCGTACTGGGAGCTCCGCCGCGACCCCTGCCGCGACCTGCCGGCGCTGACATACCCCGCCCTGTGGGGCGCGGGGCCACTGAGGGAGAAGACGAGCCAGCAACTGACCCAGTGGGCTGGGCTGAGCCACCTGAACCGCCCTTATACGGGCACTCTCTCACAATATGATCGGGACTACCACAAAAATAGCAGGCGCCCGTAGCGCGGTAGCACTCCCCCGGGTGGGGCTTACCACAATACGTACACCGGGGCATAGGTGGCCCTAGGCGGCCGAACCCCTACTCGTCCGGGCCGATGCCCGAAATCCGGCCGGCCCCGGACGGACTGCGCATCATCAAAACGCCTGCCGGCGGACTGTGCACCCCGGCCTGACGGAGGGGAAATCTGGGACGCTGGCCAGGCCATCCGCCTCGGGAGTCTCCCTCGAATACCCCGCAGTCCGGCCGCACGGGGCCGCCTCCTATCATACTCTCTGCCCGGACGGGGCCCGGGTCCTCCTTATGTCGGTCCTCACGCCACGTGCATAGGCCCTGCAACCGGGCGATATCCATACCAGTCTGTGCTGCCATCGCCATGCAGCAATCAACCAAATAGGGGTCCAGCCCCATCACGTACCGGTGCATCCGGTCCTCCATATCGGCCACGATCGTCGGCGCATATCGGGCCAAAGAGTCAAACTCCAAATTATACTCTCGGATGCTCCTGCCCCTCTGCTTTAGCTGTAAAAACCGGTCAACTCTCGCCCGCCGCAGCTCTGGTGGTAAAAAGTGGCGGAGGAAGGCAGCCGAAAACTCGTCCCACGTGGCTGGGGGAGCACTCTCGCCCCGAGACAGCCCCCAGGACTCATACCAATTTAGGGCGACATCCCGCAATCTATGTGCAGCAAGCTCGACAGACTCGGTCGGTGAAGCCCGGACTAATCCCGGCCGAGCGCGCATACGCCGAATGAAATCATGCGGGTCCTCGTCGGGCTTAGACCGAAAAACTGCGGGGGCCACACGTCGGAAAATCGCGGACTCTCGGCTATCACGCTGTCATCATCGTCACCCCCGTCCGCGTCCGCGGCTTTGTCCGGCCACTTATCGTCGTCGACACCGGACCGCCTCTCTCAATGTCCGTCCTCCGCCCCCGGGCGGGGAGCGGGCGCGGAGCAGCCGAGGGGCACGCTCGGCCTCGTCGGTGGCGGAGTGGCTGAACCCTCCGGCGAAGTACACACGGGCGTGGTCCGAGCACGAGCCGGGTAACTCTCGTGTCTGGATAGTCTCTCCCTCCTTCGCTTTGCCCTTCGGGCGCCCGGCGCCTTTCTTCGGAGGCATCGGCGAAAAAAACACAAGATCGTCGAAGGAAAACATCCTAATAACACAGCTCTATCGCACGATCTAAGATTCCAAGAAAGGGTAACATAACATCCTAGATGTCCTGTAGCCTCCTGTTTATAGATGTGGGGCCCAACACACCGATAAACAAGACTCTACTAGACACGGCCTGCAGACATTCCGAGAACCGACCGCTCTGATACCACTTTTGTCACGACCCAACCCCCGTGGACCGTGACGGTGTCCTATTTGGACCGGGCACCCGTACGTACCAAAAGCCACAAATAATAACTCGGATATTTAGAAAAATGAGTTTTCTAACATATTTTCTTACTAACCAAAATTTGCTCGCACAAGAAAATACCACGGAGGCCACATATATACATAGCTATATACATATATACGTTAGGGCTATTATATCGGCGACAAAGTCGCAAACATCACACATACGTGCATATACCGAACAGACAACCACATCTCCCACAAACATGTCTACGGGCCTCTAACATACGAACGAGAGTCGAAGACGGGACGGGGGCCCCGCCGTACCCAAATGATCATATATATACGAACATAGATACAACGGAAAATATATACCAAAAGTATCGGCTCCGGATCAAAGGGAGCTCTCCAACAACAGACCGATGACCTAAGCGGCGGCGTATCACGCGCGCGTACGTACGTGGGCATGTAACACGGCCCCCGAGAAGTGGGGGTCGGTACGAAGATGTACCGAGTATGTAAAAGCGGAAACAAAATATACATAATTAAAATAACCGAGTCGGATATGTAAAATCGTAGCGAGACGGGGTGCGAGAAACGAGCGGACGAGAATCGGATTCGTAGCGAAGTCGGACTTACGGAATGTACGGACGGAACCATAAGCGAGAATCGGACTTACGAGTGTACGGACAGATTCTCAGACAGAAACGGATCTCAAATGTATAGCAGACAGAATCAGAATACGGATCAGACGTACAGAAATGCGACAGACAGAATCAGAGTCCAAATCAGATTTCCAGAAGTGTGACCGACAGAGTCATATTCCAAATCGGACATACAGAACTGTAACAGACAGAATCATGCATGCAGAGTCATAATCATATGCGAACGGACATATCGGAAATCGGATCCCGGTCTCATACGGACGGATCCCGCCCTTTAATAAGGGACGCGGTAACGAACCCGACCCTCGTAGTACGGGACGCGGTGGGACGAGAATCGGATCAAATGCCATCACGGCCGCCATCCCCATAATATCACATAATCGGATCATAATCAAATCATAATCGGATCCGGATCGGATATAGACAGATCCGGCCCGCACGTCCGAGGGACGCGGTGAACAATGCGACGAAGTGCACGAATCACGGAACCCGGCCGGGGCGCGGTGAAGGAAGCATTGAGGCATCCACGAACAGATCCATGAGAAACCATATACATACAGACTGACACACAGACTTAATGAAACTGAAATAGTTCAGAAAACAGATCAGATCAGAATAGTCGGATTATATCGGAACAGAATGTCCAGAGTCGTTACGAATGTCAGAATAATGTTCAGATTCAGAAAGAACGGTTAAAATACTTATTAATTAGCGGACGAACATAATTAAGAGTCAACATGAAGAAAGGGCAGAAACAGATCAATTTGAGTCATACCGGGAGTATCAGGGTTTTGTGGGCCCACCTCGGGCCCGATCACGACAATATACATAGATAATAGATAATAATCTTAGGGAGTCGTCCAATAATCATTGTAGGGTGCTCCAACTCCATTTATGGAAGTTACATACATATAGTGCGTTTTATCGACAAAAGGTGAAGAAACGTTTCAATCTTACTGAATGGTTTTGAGCTATTTTCAATCTTGAATTCTGAGAAGCAGAAGTACAATCGAGGCTCGCTTCCAAGCCTGTTAGACTCAAAACATGCCAAAGAATAAAGGGCAAGGCTTTACATACCTCAATTCCGCCTTATGCTCGCTTTACTTCACTTCCAATTTCGTCGGAAATCTGCAAATGGTCACTCTTACCAGTTACTATTCATGAAAGCTAACATTTTGATCTTTGGCTATACTTGGCTACCGAAATTTCGGCAGCACTTCCCCTATGAATCCAACGCCCCCGAGACGTAGCTCGGCTTAATATATCAACAACAACAACCCAACAATCCAACGACAACAACAAGTATCACAAAACACGCAATATGGCACAATTAGCCATTTTTCCAACATAACACAATGAGTTCAGTTCTAACTTCACACTTTGCAACCAAAAGCTACCAAATTACATTATTTTCCTTCCAAACTCATTAACGATAACCATAATTCATATTTAAACCTTACTCCCATACTTATACAAAAATCATATAAAATTCACCAAATTCGCCATAACAACATAAAACCATTTTCGATGCCGTCTCAATTCATTAAATCTTTATTTATGTCGTAAGAATCATAACGACACCACTAGCATATCAAGCAAAGCAATTTATTTTCATTTCAAGTTTTCCATAGGTCACGGCCACATCCATTATTTCCAAATCCATCCGAATTCATTCAACTTTCATTTTCAACTCATATCCCACAATAACCACAACTAAAATATAACACAAAATTCAACACCAATTCCATGCATAACCATGCACACACACACGGCTCCATATACACACACACGGCTTATACACTACAACTCACAATTCCATGCTTTTCATTCAATTCCACACACCATAACATACATATAACCTTCCATAACATAATAAAAACATGAAATCCTTACCTTTCCTTCAAATTCTCACTTGCCACTAGAGTTGTCTTCTTGCCAAGATAATTATACCAAGTTGTAGAGCACCATGAACTTAGTAAGAATTCAAGAAGAACCAAATTTTTGCATCAAGAACCAAGCTCCAATTTTTTTTCTCTTCTTTTCTTTTCTTTTCCTCTTCAAACCCGACGGCTCCTCTTCTCTTTTTCTTGATTTCTTTTGATTTTTCATGAAATTTCTAGAGAGGATGACATATATATATATCCCCTTAATATGTCACATGCATGGCACATGGAAAAATTTATTACTTTGGTGGGTTGGGCCAAGCATGGCCGGCCACCCTTCCAATTTTTGGGCCTCACCTTATTATTTTTTTTCAAGCCCAATTCTTCAAAATCTCGTTTTGTAATTTCCGAAACAAATTTTCAAAATTCCAATTTTGCCCCTTAGGCCTTCTCCATTGATTCCGCATTCAAACTTCCATAACTAACATACACATACTAGGAGAAATCCAAACTTGACCTCATTCCTTGCAAGTCAAGGTTACTTCCAAATTTTCGGATACGCAAAAATGCCGGATGTAACAAGAAGCCATTATAGAAGATGTTCCAGCGGAGTTGGCATCTCCATTTGCTCTGGAGAGTTGCCGGGTCAAGAGTCCTATGCTATGATGTCATGTTCGAGTTAAGGATTTGAAGGCAAGACGTGGGTAAAAATAGTGTGTCGCAAAATCTTGAAAATGGTTCCACTAGCCGAGGGGGGGGTCTTGAAAATGGTTCCAAGTGTGGAAAGTTGCCGATCACACCCTAAGTAAGGTCGGGGTGTGACGGTGCCCATGAAGTGAAACGGGATAACAAAGGTTTTTCGCATCTTATATGTATACGTGTATATAAGACATAGTGTGGATGGGTTCGGATGTGTGTTATAATTGTGGTCTCCAAGTGCCATATGAATATGTATACATGATGATCAAGTACAATAGTAACACTAAGGGTGGTGGTGAATTTGTTCCTTGGACTAGGCATAGCCAATTCAACAACAGTTCGTAGCCTTTAGTACTCGGGCACTATGTTATGTAAATGTTATAGGGATGAAGTATTAGGATTAATGGGGATCAAGCACGTTATCATGATATGGTAGATATGTGAACGATTCGATGTGCCGTCAAATGTGTCATAGGTATGCCAATAATTTTCCCTCCTTGTCATGAATGAGATATTATTGAACACAAAATGTCTTATGTGGTTATGTGCGATATGATAGTTTAGATTTAAGACCCTACTAGGTAACATGTTAGGAAGTTTGCAAGCAAGTTGTCCATGGTATTGAAAGCGTGAGATAGAGTTGAAATAGCCTAAGAGCCAACCACGTAATACTAAAAAGAATTTTTTTTAAGGATATATATATATATATATATATATATATATATATATATATATATATATATATATATATATATATATATATATATATATATATATATGACCTATGTATATGACTAGGAAGAGGCGATAAGATAAGAAAATCATGAGCGATAGACGATATTGAATTTTTTTTTGTGGGGTTAGTTTTAATTTATTTAAGTTTATTCAAATCAGACCTAGAGAGTATGACGTTAGTAAGTTACTACAAGAAGCAAATATTCTATGAGATAAAAAGATATGACATTTCCCTCTTAGGGTTATTGTGACACCTCGAAATCTTTCCGTACTTGAGTGACGAGTAGATCGATGAAGAGCTTGAGTATATGATGTGTCGATAAGTCGGGAATGGCCAAACATGAATTTTGTGGAAATAATAAAGTTGCGAGAATTCCCGGCCGGTGGTCGTATAGTGCACAATACGGCCGTAAAGTGATTTACGGACCGTATAGTGCGATCGTCCGAAAATCAAATATCTCAAGTTTCGTTAAGTGTTGAAATGGTTAAATACGACCCAAGATACCTCAAGTGCGCCGTGTCCCTCAATCAAACTTTCGTTTTCCTTATGTTTAATTACGGCCATGGAGGACGGACGTAAACTAGTATACGGTCCGTATAGGGTGCTTTACGACCATTGTTCATCCCGACAATAATTCATTAAAGATCGTATTTTGGGAGTTTTAAAAAGGGACTTAAGCCCATTTCACTTCATTTTTCTTCAAGACACTTCAAGAGACTTCTAGAGAGTTCCAAACGTTTCTTCCATGAGAAATCAACAAAAATCAAGGATTAATAACAAGAAATCAAGAGAATCAAGTAGAGGAACCCATTAAAAGTCTTCCAAGTCAAGAAATCCCAAGAGAGTTGAACTAGGGTTTTGGTGCTAATTGAATCACCACTTAAGCTTATTCCTCCATCATTTAAGGTAAGTTTCATGAACTTTACATGCTATTTGAAGTATTATTGAGTTAAGATTTGGATTGTAGAAGAGTACAACAAATGGGTCATGAATGATAAATAGTGACGTTTTGAGAGATAGTTTGAATCAAGTTGTGATTGTTGTTGTGTTGGATATAAATATTATAAATGACATTTAGAACGTGAAATAAGCATTGGATACGAAAGAATACGACGATGGATTTTTAGTCATGATTATGAGAATTTGAAGTGAGATTATTAAATACGGATAAGATGAATGAATGACGATTGTTGCTAATAGCATCATGATGATTATTATGAATGTTGGGAGTTAATATGGAATATGGCGGAAAGTAGTATAAACAAAAGGAAAATTTTGTCCGATTTTCTTTAGCCTTAAGAAGTATGTTCTTGTAATTGATTAGCTAATGACGATACGAACCCTCTTGAAGGTAAAGACGCAAGCATTGAAGGAGGATGAGCCAGCAATAGAGTAGCTAAACAGCAAAGGTATGTGAGGCAAATTGTTATATCCCGCCTTTTTGCATAATCGGAAAATTCGGAATAATTGTGATTTATGAGAAAGGAGGCCATGTTTGAAATTTTCTTAGTATGTGTATGTCGGTTATGGAAATTTGAAACACCGGAGAAGGCCTAAGGGCAAAATTGGAATTTTGAAATTTATTTTGGAAATTACAAAACATGATTCATGAAAAATTGGGCCAAAAAAAAAAAAATAAGAATTAAGGCCCAAAGAGGGGAGTGGCCGGCCATTACATGGCCCAACCCACCAAATTAATGAATTATGCATGTGGTTAATATGTATATAAGGGAGGATGGCTTCATGAAGTTTCAAGAAAATCAAAGAAAAATCAAGAGAAAATAAAAGAGGAGAGCACGGCCAAGAGAGAAAAGAAAGGAAAGAAAAGAAGAAAAATTCTTGGAGTTAAATCCTTGGTCCAAAAATTGTGATTTTCCTATATTTCTACTAAGCTTAAGGTGCTCTACAAGTTGGTATAATTTTCAAGTCAAGGGAGTGCTTGTTTTGGCAAGAAGAGATTATTGGAAAAGGTAAGATTTTTATGCCTTTGTGTTGTGAAATGAATTTGTATGTTATAATGATTGGAATTGGATGAAGATTATGGAATTATGGTGTGCATGTGTGTGAGGAGTGAGTTTTAGCGTGTATGTGTGTGTATGAATGGCCGTGTGTGTGTGCATGGTTATATAAGTAAGATGTGTTGGATTTCATGTTGTATTCTAGTTGTGTTTATGAAGGAATTCACATTGGGGATGAAAGTGAGTGAATTGGGTTGAATTGGAAAAAAATGGGTGTTGGCCGTGAGCCATGAGGAAATTAAAATGAAAGCGAATTGTTTGCTTGACATGTTAGTTGTGTCGTTATGATTCTTATAACATTAATAAAGGTTTAATGAATTGAGACGGCATCGAAAATGGTTGTATGTTGTTATGGGGAATTTGGTGAATTTTATGTGATTTTTGTATAAGTATGGAAGTAAGGTTTAAATGTGAATTATGGTTATCGCTAATGAGTTTGGAAGGAAAATAATGTAATTTGGTAGCTTTTGGTTGCATGGTTGAAGTTAGAATGGAAGTTATGATATTATGAAGAAAGTAGTATTAATTATGTTAGAATGCGTTTGAGTTCGATAATTGTTGTTGTTGATGTTGTTGTTGTTGGCTTGTTGTTGGTTATTTTGAGCCGAGCTAAGTCTCGGGGGTGTGGTATGTATAGGGGAAGTGCGAAATTTCGGTAGCCAAGTATAACCCCAAGATTGAAATGTTAGCTTGCATAAATAGTAAGCGGTAAAGATGACCATTTGCGCTTTTGGACGAAACGGGAATTGAGATTTGAGGAGCGTAAGCGCGGTTGGTATGTAAAGCCTTGCCCTTTTATTCTTTGGCATGTTACCGAGTCTAACGGGCACAGCAAAAGTGAGCCTCGCTGACACTTCGCTTCTCACAATTTGAGATTGAAATTAGCGAAAAATCCTTCGGAAGATTGAACCAATTTCTCCTAAAATGACCTATAAGTATGCAACTTCCATAAATGGAGTCGAAACACCCTAAAATGATTATGGACGGCTCCCTCAGGTTTGTTATCCATAAATTACATACTTTTTCTATGGTTGGGTCCGAGGTGGGGCCACAAAACCTTGATACTCCCGGTAAGACTCAAATTGATCTATTTCTGTCCGTTCTTCATAGGTAACTCTTAATTATGTTCGTCGCTAACTAATAAGTATTTTGACCGTCTCTTTCCGAATCCGAACATTATCGACATCCGTAACGACTTTGGACATTCGTTGGAGATATAATCCGACTATTCGATCGATCGTTTTTTCCGAGCTATTTCGGCTTTTAATCAAGTACGTATGTCGGTCCGTATGTATATGGTTTCTCATTTGTCTGTTCGTGGATGCCTCAACGCTTCCTTCATCGCGCCGGGCCGGGTTCTCGTGATTCGTGCACCTCACCGCATTGCTCACCGCGTCCCTCGGATTGTGCGGGCGGGGACCGTCGCGTATCCGATATGATCTCGATTATGTGATATTACGGAGATGGCGGCTGTGATGGCATTTGATTTGATCTCGTTCGTCCACCGCGTCCGTCGTACTACGAGGGCGGGTTCATACCGCGTCCCTTATTAAGGGCCGGGATCCGTCTCGTATGTGATTGGGATTTGATATCCGGCAGGTATGTACGTATATGATTATGACTCGCATGCATGATTCTCGGCATTACGGTTACGTCCGTCGGTCGGACTCGATTCCGTCCGATATATATTTGAGATCCGGTTCGGCTCGAGAGTCCGTCCGTCACACGCTTCAGATCTCCGATCCGCATTGTGCCTCCGTCGCCGCAATTCCATAATCCGACATAACAAGATTCCGTCCGCACGCCCGTAAGTCCGACTCCGCATGATTCCGTCGTACACTCGTAAGTCCGACTCACCACGAATCCGATTCTCGTCCGCTCTATTTCGTATTTCCGTCCGCTATGATTCTACATATGACTCGATCTCGATTATGTATGTTATGTTTCCGCTTTACATACTCGGTACACTTTAGTACCGACCCCACGTTCGTCGGGGGCCGTGTTACATGCCCGCGGTACGGACGCGCCGCACGGCACGCCGCCGGCGAGGGATATTTCTTCGTTTGGAGAGCTCCCTTTGATCCGGGAGCCGATACTTTTGGTATATATCTTTTGTTATTCATATGTTTCGTATATGATCGTTTGGGCACGGCGGGCCCCCATCTTCTCGATTCTCGTTCGTATGTTAGAGGCCCTCGTAGACATGATTGTGGGTTGTGGGTTGTCACCGTTCGGTTAAGTGAGTACGAGTCTACAATCTGAGTATTTCCGTTCATTATGATAGCCCTAACGACACGTACATGGTTTGAGTATGCATATATATGTATATGTTCGCGCGATGTATTTTATATACGTATGAATTTATGTAAGCCTAAGCGGGATTAGGCTGTTGGTATGCCGGATACGTCGGGTAGGTACGTATGGGTGTCCAGTTAGGGCACCAGTCGCGGCCCACGGGGTTGGGTCGTGACACAAATCCTTTTCTTCCTAAGGCATGAGTCCTATGGCATGAAAATCCTCGTTTACTATAAATGTCCCTATCTCTAAGAAAGTAAAGATCCTCACTTATGAATAGCTATACGAGATAAGAGATACGAGTTGAATACGATGATGATAATAGTAAGCTAAAGTCTAGAGATGCTATAGCCTATGATATGATGCCTCTAAGAAGCTAATGATGTCATTGATGTAACCTAACGATATTGACTAGTACACCGCACCTATAGGGTCGGGCAGTATTACAGTTATGCATATATGATAAAACATGGTAGCACTATGTTAAGCCACGATACGCCCATGAAATGAATGATAGTGATGTAAGTACGATGGAACCGGGGATATGCTTATAAGACGATTCATAATCATAAACCTATAAGATGTAAGATAATGAGTATATGGTATGTAGGCACGATATATGTTGATGACGCTGAGTAAAACAAAGCCACAACATGACTATGAAACGAGAAATAGTAATGAACCTACGATGCATGTACGATATGAGATATATGTGATGTGGTCGAGCCTCGTGGCCGAATACGATATACTGTCGAGCCTATGAGGACGAATACGGATAATGATCAAATGTGTATAAATAGGTGCGACATTATGATAAGTATATGTATGTGTGTTATGAATGCAAGATGATGACTAGATATGTTAAGGTCATGATACCCCTATGTGATGTATAGGTATATATGTATGTATCGAGCCCAGAAGGGCCGAGTAGGGATACTGTTAAGCCCATCGAGCCCAAGAGGGCCGAGTACGAATGCCATCAAGTCTATCGAGCCCATGAGGGCCGAGTGTTATATCCCGTACTTTCGCATGTTCGGGAAATTTGAGAATGATTGTGATTCATGAGAATAATGCAATATTTTGATTTGGGTCAACATGTATGTTGTCGCTTTTGAAAAATATGAAGGTGAAGCATTGAGGGAGGCCAAGGGCAAAATTGGAATTTTAGAAATTTGTTCCGGGAATTTTAAACGAGAGTGATAACAATTGGGCTCAAGGAAGATGAAAGAAAATTGAGGCCCAAAAGTTAGAGGGTGGCCGGCCACACCTTGGCCCAAGCCCACCCTCTTAAGTGATAATTTCCATGTGACAAAATTGGAAAATAAAAGGAGAAGTTTCAAGAAGCTAAGGCAAGGATAAGAACAACAACAAAAAAAATAAGAACAAGAGGAGCATATATTCGGCCAGCCCCCTTGAATTTCACCTCTTCAAATCTTGTTCTAAAAATTGTATTTTTGTTGCAATTATACTAATTCAAGGTCCCTCGTCGACGTGGTATAGTTATCTCGGAAGGAAAATCACCGGTTGCGACGATTTGACGTGTTGGACAATAGAAAGGACTTGGAAGAAAAAGGTAAGATTCAATTCGTTTTATTATGTTATGAAGAATTAAATGTGTTGTAGTATGTAGAAATGTATAGACTTTATGGAAATATGGAAGTTTACGAAGTGGGTGCAAGTGTGTGCATGTGGCCGTGTGTAAGTGTTTGTGTATAGCTAAGATAAATTGAATTTTATGTTGTATTCTAGTTGAGGCTAGGACGAAATGTATATTAGAAATGAAAGTCGAACGAATTCGCTTAGAGTTGAGAAAAATGGGTGTAGCCGTGGGAGGTTATGGAACTTGGGGTGGAAATGAGCTAATGTTGCTTGGTATGTTAGTTGTGTTGTGGTAAGTGTGATAAAAGTAGAAGTTAGAAATATGTTGAGAATAAGTATGTTAAAAATTAGAAGTTTTGAATGAATTATGGTTTTGGCGGAAAATCGTATATGTTGCATAACTTGTGAATATATGATAGAAATGCCTTGAAATGCTTTTGAATAATATGTCAACGACCTCAAGTGATAGAAAGTAGGAGTACGTGGACATCGAGTTGAAAATGTGAGTTGGTATGGAAATTATTGCATTATGTTGGTAAAGGGACCAACTATGTCATATTGTGTTTTATATTGGTTGTTGTTGTTGTTGATGTGGTTATTGGGCTGCTGTTGATTATTACGACCGAGTTAATTCTCGGGGGTGCTATATGTATAGGGGAGGTGCTGCCGAAATTCCGGTAGCTAAATAGAAGCCAAAGATTGAAATGTCAATTTGCATGAATAGTAACTGGTAAAGGTGACCATTTGCAGATTTTGACGAAACGGGATCGGAGTTTCGACGAGCTTGACAAGCGCGAAAGGTATGTAAAGTCCTCCCTTTCCTTCTCTGGGCATGTCTTAGCTATATTGGGTTCGAGTCCGAGCCTCGGAAAAAGCCTCTGTGCATAGAAATTCGAATTTGAATTCGGGTAATATTCATTCAATGTAATTGAATTAAAATCCTTATGTTTGGTCGGAAAAACGTGTAAACATCCATAATTGTCACAAACGTACCCAAGTCACTCTGAACCTCCCACAGACGACTCCATAGAGTCTAATAGTTGTAATTAATGTACGCCACCTCGACTTGACCCGAGGTGGGCCCGCTATTTTCGAAACTGCCCCTATTGTGTTACTAGATTGTTTTGAGCCATAATTAAAGGGAACCTTTAGCTACTCCCTCAGCAAATAAACGATAAGCGTTTTAACTATCCCCTGAATCTCATAACGTAGTTTGAAGTATGGAACGATCCCAGAAAGATTATTTTGACATAATCCATTGCGATATCCGCAACACGTACAATACGATCATTGTTCGAATTTCTTTATGTGATCTATTAGTTGAGCCATTCTAATTGTTTCATTAAACCCCATGATATATTCTGACATAAACACTCCGATACGAGTAGCCGGTACGAATATTTGATATAAGTATTCTGATACGGATATTTGACTTAAGTATTCCACTGCAATCATGACCATTCTGACATAGATATTTCCAATTCTGATATAAGTATTGTGATATGGAGACTTTGAGATAGGTACCCCGACATACGCGTTTTGATGTGAACATTCTGATACGGATATGCGGTTTGAAATAAGAAATTTTTTTTTTATAAGTAATCTACTGTAGCTATTTGGTAAAAATACTTCTATTATCATTATTCCAATATCAGTATTTCGATATAAACATTTTGTTACAAGTAAGTTGATACAAGAATTCTGATACAAGTATACTGGCATAAGAATTTCGATATAAGCACCCGGTTTAATTAATCTGTTATGGAGATCCTGATAATATAATGTGTTCGGCTACCATGTATGTGAAGTATGATACGCCAGTCTTCGGAGTACTGTGGTATATGTCCGTCTCCGGAGTACTGTGGCCGGTTCGATGTCCGTGGTATATGTCCGGTTCCGGCACGGAACGGTTCAAGAGTCTTGTGGTATATGTCCGTCCCCGATTCACGGTATGTGATTTACGATGTGGTCGGTTCCCGTGGGTTCTCGTGGTATATGTCCGGTTCCCGGTGTAGATTACAAGACATATGTTCGGTTTCCCGGCGTGGTATCTGTCCCCGGGCACCGTGTATGCATTATGATCTGTTCGGTTTCCCGGCGTGGTATATGTCCCCGGGTACCGTTTGTATGATATGATGTGTGGCGTTATGATGTCTGTATTTTGGCGCCTATATATGCCTTGGAATTGCATTAATTATGATTTGAAAGTAAGCGTTTGGATAATCTGATAAGGTATGTATTTTCTATACTTTTGACTCTAGTTATGATTTGCGATATATCAAACCTCGGGCAACCTTAATTTTGATAAGATTCTGTCTAATATACCTCCGTATGTCCTCTTTACTACGACTTGTTGACTATACTTTTGTACACACCGCGGCCGTGTATGATTCTCCGTTCCACGGTATTTCGACTTTGCATACTCGGTACATTGTTCGTAATCGACCCCTCTTCTTCGGGCCGCGTCCCATGCCGCGCGTGTACGAGTAACGTATTGAAGCGATTGGTCGGCCTAGGGATACTTGTTCGTTTGTTCGGAGAGCTCCTTTGATCCGGAGCACGTATTTTTGGTACGGATCTTTCGGTTATACATATCTCGTGTACTCATGACTATTCCGGTAATGGCGGGGTACGGCGGGGCCCCGTCCCGTCACATGATTCTCGTCTCGTCCGTTTAGAGGTCCGGGACATATTATGTGGGTTGTGCCTACTTTCGTATGACCGTGTTTGTATCTCGTTGTGTCGGGGCGATTCCATTCGCCGCGGCGGCCGGTCCGCATATGTACATGATATTTTGTTGGCCCTGTGTGGCCTTTGATTGGTATTTTCTGTGCGCAGGGTTATTCCGGATAGTCCATAAAACAAAGGAAACTCTGCCGAAATTTTCTGAAAATTTTCTGAGTTTGAAACATAGCCTTGTCGGCTTTTGTTTTATATATTTGAACATGTTCGTTATGATTTGAGATAGTGTTTGGATAGATATGTTTGGGTGCCCAGATCGGGCACTAGTCACGGCCTACTGGGTTGGGTCGTGACACCGAGTACGTATGCTACTAAGCCCATCGAGCCCATGAGGGCCGAGTACGTATAATCCTAAGCCTATCGAGCCCAAGAGGGCCGAGTACGTATACCGGTGATCCCATCGAGCCCAAGAGGGCCGAGTACGTATACCTGTAATGTCATCGAGCCGAGAGGGCCGAGTACGTATGCTAGCGATCCCATCGGGCCGAAGGGGGCCGAGTACGAATGATACTAACCTATATGAATACGAGTATGCTACATGTATGGTACCGATATGAATGCGGTTATGTTATATGTACGATGCTTCACGTACGATATCTATATAAGTATGATTATGTTACCCGTATGATTAGACCATATGCATCACATTTATGTGAGTACGAATGAGATAAGTACATGATATCTTTACGAGTATGGATATGTTAATACCATGTAAGTGCTTGAGTAAGGGCCATGTATATGCAAAGTACGTGGTACGAGCATGAGTAGCAGAGGCTAGGTACGAAAGGTAAGTAAGTAAAAGATATAAATGTATGTATACGAGTACGAAATAGAGCATGGAACGTCCTACGGAAAGGTAAGTACTATGAAGAGAATGTTAATGTCTCCCATCTTATGCTATTTCATATATTACCGTTATGTTGCTCCATCTATTATGCTCATGCTACATACTCGCACAATATTCGTATGCGACGTCCTTTTCTTTGGACGCCGTGTTCGTACCCGGGTAGACAGGGAGACGGTGCCGATTCACGTAGCCAGCTAATGAGTTGCAAGCCCCCTCCTTTATTCGGAGGTGCTATTTCGAGACATCATTTTGTGTATATGTATTTTGAGCACGCGGGGTCCGTCCCATCCATATGTCTAGTATTCCGTAGAGGCTCGTAGATACGTAGTGTGTGGGTAGTATGGTCCCATAATCTTTATGTAAATGGAAGCCTATGTATATTGTTATTATTTTGATAGCCAAAGGGCCTACGTTATATAAGTAAATATGTTCTATACGAAAGTCATTTTCTATGATTATACACGATGAGAGAAATGAATAAAGACAGGTTAAGCAATAGAATAAGGGTGCTCGCGGTCACCTGTACCCGTCTGCCCGTAGGTCGGGTCGTGACAGTTATGTTATTAAGTATTTTATCCCTGATGTGTATAGTATGGTATAATTTTAAAAGTGGGGGTTAGTTGTTCCAATTTCTCGTTCGAGATAGATGAAATTTCCTTAAGTGTGATCTATGTCTATACCGTAAAGATAGTATACAATCCAAGAATAGAGTCGAATGAGGAGGAAAGTTAGAAATAACCTTATGTTTCACTTTAGTACTGTGAGAAGAATTAGAGAAGATGATACTAGCAAGTGGTAGCAGTGCTTAGTAAGTAAGTTTGAGTAGATACAAAGTGAATTAGAAATTTTCAGTGAGTTAGTAGAAGTATGATTTGAGTTACTTAGTCAAGTTAATACTAGTGAGTGGGCAACCGTCTAAATACACCGAAGGCGCATTAGAACCCAAAGGGTTTAAGTTAAATTCGAGGTATAGACATGGGTGAAAGAAGAAAACCATCTAAGCAGTAAGAGAGCAAGCTACAGAAGAAGAGCCTTTAAGAATTATCAGAAAAGAGTTTTCCCCAAGACTGACAAAGCCAGGTTATGCCAGTTATGTACATTAGAAACCCATTCATTTAAGTAATCCAATTTTCCTACTAAGTAAGACTTGCTTGAAGTAAGCTAAATAAATGAGTCGTCAGTATTTTAGAGGAAATTAGCGGAACCACTAGATGACCACTTATCGCTAACTTAAGGGATCCACAGGCTTTAGACGTCTGCTTTTGAACTAAGGGGGAGATAATATGATAAGGTGTCGATATAGATGTTGTGTTTCGTAAGTTGATAGGCGTCAGAGGATAATGTCATAGGATCACAGTTTCATGTAGCTAAGATAAAGTGTGGAATTCGTCTTTGTCATGTCGCCGAGATCACGTTTTAGGGCGAATAAAAGGTTTCGCAGTGTAACATTTCCAATTCCGTAATAATTCATGCACTATGTAGTACCAATGCCCGAACGTACCTACACATGCCTAGCATACCTATATTATGCCCTTGTTAAAGCTTTACACTCCATGTTTAAGATAAAAGAATTAAGACTCTCTATACGATAGTAAGCTATGCAAGGGAAGGTTTTTTCATGTTTCTCACATCAGGTTGTACTCATGTCCAAGGTTAAAGACCGCATTCATGCCTCACGTATCTATCATGCTATTATACTCATGTTCATGTTCTAGCATCTAAGTGCTTTTCAAATCTGATGATGATCTTGACTCCTATGATTATGTTCTCCATGTTACCACATACTCGTGCCCCAATCCATTTCGCTATGCATCCCACTTATAGCGGTATCGTAACAATGATTTTGTTAGATAATAATGAAGGTGAACCAAGATGGATGCCCTACCTATGATTCTATGTAATTCGTGCTTATGTTTCCTTGGCTAATGTTTTAAAGCAGCTCGTAGCTTGGCATAAGGTTGCCATTTTCTTTTCCGAAGTACCTATGCCCTGTTTAAGTTCAAGGTAACTTTCTACTTATGCCTTAGGTGCTTGACAAACGAAGCATTCATGCTTATGATCCTTTCCTTCATGAGTTTTTTTTTATAATGAGGGTGTCGACTTACAGTAATAAGAGTAAACTATGTTTAACCATGTCCCATTCTGTAAGTATAGCTAAGTTCCAAAAGTGATATGTTATCCATCCCTATGTCTCTAAGTACTCAAGAGTGAAGTCTACAACGTATACTCCATTTAAGTCACGCGTTTATGTCTTATCCACACTTCAATAGTCATGACCTAATGTCCAAATGTCAAGGTATGTAGCTTCGAAGTACTTATGTAAACCCCGTGTCTCTCATGCCCCATGCCATGCTACTCATGTATTCATGTCTTATGCCATATTAGTCCCATTTCCATGTATACATGTTCCATGTTATGTTCTTCGTCCGATGTACCCATGCCACGTCTATCTTCGAAGATAAAGTGTCTCATTCGTATGAATGATCCCTTTCTCTCACTCCTTAATGATCCGCTTACAATAATAAGCAAAGTAAGCCAAGATATTCATATCTATGTTTCAGAGCGAACAAGGTAAGGTTCGAAGTAAGGTATGTTCCAAGTTCATAGTGAGATCCCTTCAGGTATTCTATGGTACTTATCTCAAAAGTATTCTACTCAGATTTGATATATCATGTCATGCCTACGCTAGAACTTTATGAATACATATGTTAGAATCATATTCCTAGTATATGACTTAACTCTATCTCATTCGCATACTTACATTCAGAGCCTAGTCATACTCTTATCTGGTATATCTGTCACGACCCAACCCCGTAGGCCGTGACTAATGTCCGAATTGGACACTTATACGTACCCGATACCCAGAATTAGCATATTGGCTTGCATAATCATAATTAATCACAAATAGCCTCGTACATCACATAGTAGTCAACGTAAATAGCATGAGCAGCCTAGGCTGTCAAAATGTACCAAATCTCAAATATGTACAAAGGCAAGCCGACTAGGGCACAATGATTGTAGACCGCCCAAACATATAACACATACACATAACCGCATGCGTATAGAGCCATAACCCACATACATATCCACGCACCTCTAAACAGAGTAACAAAAACATATGACGGGACAGGCCCCGTCGTACTCGAATAAATATGTACATATGCATCGGAATAGTATGTATACCAAAATATCATCTCCGGACGAAGGAGCACTCCCGCATAAAGAGAAAGGTGTCCTAAGCGGGTGGATCACCTGTTTCGAGCGTCGCACTGGGGCATGAAACGCAGCCCCCGAAGAAAGGGGGTCAGTACGGAATATGTACTGAGTATGTAAAGTAGAAGCACAGGATCATAATAACAAATTACAGAACAATAGATATGGTATGCAAAATATCAAAATATTTATCAAAAATATAAATCATGCATAGGCTCTTAGAACGATGGGTCACCGCTCGTCGATGGCGCCATACCACAAAGATCACACCGTAAAAGTTTCATATCTCCGTAACCCGACATATCCCCGTAACACATCACACCCAACCATAACACCATACACGCATAACACCAATATAAACGGAACCCGGCTCTCAGCGAGTTTCGGGAAACCGTAACACAACATCACACCGAATATATCATAACGCGCACGAAATGTAACCGCTCCGGATCCGGTGAACGAGGCAATAACCATAAGCACGAGCGGAGTCGTGAGCAATCATATGCATAAAATCATAACCATCACTCATTAAGTAAATAAGAAACCCATATGCGGAAGTCAAAGAGGAAATAATATTAAGTTTTCCCAAAAATCCCTAAGGGTAGCATAGACGTGCCGACCCCCATCCGAGCCCGACTACGAAGGTTAGGGGAAGGTTATGCCTTATGAACTTATATATTATGTTTTGGGGCGTTCCGAGCTCGTATGCAAAATCTACGGACGTTTGAAGTTCGGACCCCTTTTGTAGTCAATTTCTTTTTAAGTCTTTCAAAATTCAATCATTTGAAAACATGAGAAATCTAGTTGAATACCTTAAGGAGTATGCCTTTAGGATCGAATAAAGTACGTATCTGAGCTCGAATTTTTGAGAGTGGAATAACCCCGAGGCTCGGGTCATAACCTAATAGTACTAGGACATGCTAAATGTTACATCCCGTGTTTTTGCACGTTCGGGAAATTTGGACATAGGTGTGATTTGTAAGAATAAGGCCATGCTTTGATTCTATGTGAAGTGTATGTTGTTACCTATGGAAAGTGTTGACACGAGAACATTGGAGAGGGCCAAGGGCAAAATTGGAATCTTGGAAATTTGTTTCGAGAAATTGCAACATATGATATATAAGCAATTGGGCTCAAAAAAAAAATAATGAATTAAGGCCCAAACTTAGAAGGGTGGCCGGCCAAGGCCTTGAAAAAAATGGCCCAAGCCATGTCATGTGAGGATCATGTGCTCTTTAAGTGGAAGAGGATGACATGTATATATGTGATCATCCTTTGGAAGAATCAAGAAAACAAAAGAAAAATCAAGAAGAAAAGAGAAAGAGCCTTCGGCTCCAAGGAAAAAAAAGAAGAAGAAAGAAAAAAAATTTCCAAGTCTTTTAGCTTCATCCAAAAATCTTGATTTTCTTGAATTAGTAGCAAGCTCAAGACGCTCTTCAACGTGATATAATTAGTTAAGCGAAAGAACTACGTTTGCGGCGGGTTGAAATTTGAAGAAAAGGTAAGGATTTCTTGTTTCTTTTATGTTATAGACGATCTATGGATGTTAGAGTGCATGAAGTTGGATGGAAATCATGAAAATTATGGCGTGTGCATGCATGGCCGTGTGGTGTGTGAGTGTGTGTTGTGGCGAGCCACGTGATGTAAGAAAGAGATGAATTTGATTTTACTTAGCTTGTTAATTGTGTTGTTGTGACGTTTGTAATGAAAAAGAAAGGTTTAATGAGTTAAGTTGGTGTTGAAATTGGTTTTATGTTGTTATGAGAAATTATGTGATTTTTATGTAGTTTTCATATAATGATGAAAGTGAGAACTTAGACGTGAAACGGTGATTATGGGTTACGTGGAAATGGAAGATGGAAATATGTTATGGATATTTATGTTGAAAATTTGAAATTTTGGATAACTTATGGTTTGATGGAAATCTTATATGTTTTGTAGAATAAGGTGAAATGTCCTTGGGTCGTATTTGAATGGCCTTGAATTAGTAGACAAATATGAAAATATCGATATTGGATGAGAAGTATGAAGTTAGAATGGAAGTTGATGCATTATGTTGAAAGAAAGACCATTTATGTTCATATGTGTTTTGTAGTGTTTATTGATGTTGTTGTTGGATTGTTGTTGTTGTTTGAGCCGAGTTGAATCTCGGGTGTCGTACTTATAGGGGAAGTGCTGCCGAAATTTCGGTAGCCAAATAGAAACCAAGATTTGAAATGTTAACTCTCATGAATAGTAACCGGTAAGGATGACCACGGGCAGTTATTCGGACGAAACGGGAATTGAGCTCAAGCGAGCATAAGGCACCCGTGAGGTATGCGAAGCTATCCCTCTCCTTCTTTTGGCATGTCCTAGGTATACTAGGCTTGAATTTGAGCCTCGGGGGTTATTCTCGTTCATCGAAACTCGATTCCGAAATCGAGCACTATTCATTCAAACTGCGATTGAACTAGAATGCTTATATCTTGTTGGAAAATGCTCAAACGCCCGTAACTTGTGTGAATGTAACCGAATTGTCTTGAAACTACCATAAATGACTCTATTAAGTAATGTATTATTTTCTAAGGCTTTTCTAAAACCGCTCCGGCGGGGGTGCGTACAAAACCACTCCGGGGGAGTGTGATATTTTATAAAACTTTTTAAAACCATTCAAGGGAGTGTGATATTTTATAAACTTTTCCAAAACCACTCCGTGGGTGTGAGATTTTATTATTCTTACTACTACTATTATTATGCCCGACGGGGGCTAGTATTAGTATTATGTCGCGAGTGGCATGCCCGATGGGGCCGGGGTAGCCGTATGCCGCGAGTGACATGCCCGATGGGGCTAGGATTATGTCGGGGCGCATGTCCGACGGGGCCAGGATAGACGTATGTTGGGCCGACATGCCCGGCGGGGCCATTATTTTATTCCGGGACCGGCATGTCCGAAGGGGCAGATAGACGTATGTCGGAACCGGCACACCCGAAGGGGATTACTAGTACTACTATTATTGATATTGCTATTGTTATTACTATTATTGTTATTATTATTAGGCCGGAAGCGGCCGTCCGAAGGGACTATTTTATTTACACATTTAGTTCATGTCAGGTAATCTAAACCTGCTTTCTGTTGTACTTTTTCTGATGTAATCTAAACTTGCTTATGGTTGTGCTCTCCTATTTCTTGCTTCAGTGATGCTTTACATATTCAGTACATATTCCGTACTGACCCTCCTTCTTCGGGGCCGTGCGTTTCATGCCCGCGAGTTCGTGGACGCGACTGGGGTTGGAGAGAGATAGCATCGGGAGTCGACAGCCTCCATTTGCTCGAGATCGTCCTCGTTTTGGTATAGCTTTATATATTGTACAAAGTTATACTCTATATAGAAGTCTGCGAACAACAGTGGGAGTCATGGTTATCATTGGCCATGTCGGCCATTATTTTGTTGACAGAATGGCGCAGGCCCTTTTGGCTCGCCTTGTTTTATGTCGTATGTATATATATCATGTTTTGAGATGCCTCGAGCTACGTGTCGATTTTGGTATTTCATTTACAATTTTCAATTCTCGTTTTAAGGAAAAAATTTGAGTCGACGTTTAAGGGTTCGCTCGACTCTGATGAGAGTCGGGTGCCCGCCACGCCCTGACGAAGGTTGGGGTGTGACACTGAAGAAAGAAACGACGCTTTACATACCTCTTCTGCTCGCAAGATAAGTCAAGCCTCAACTCTCGGATACACCAAGATCTACATAACGCCAAATACATTAACATTAGCCATACGCACTTAGGTATTCAAATTCAAACGAACATTAATTTCTCGAATTTCGCAAGATTTCATATGTAAATACACCGAATTCCCGAGATTTGCTTTCGGCTAATTTCAACAACAATCAAACCAACAACCAAACTACAACATCAACAATCGATTCGCAATGCATTCCAACATTAATATTCAATCCTAAACACGTTAACACTAAACACATATTGCTACATACTTGGATATATTCCAATATATTCAACTAACCTCATATAATCAAATTAACATTAACGCTCATACGCTCGATTGCTAATCCAAACCCATTCAACCTATTTACAAGAACACTTTAAGCAAGTCACACAATATTTCAATAACCCAAACATTGTCCCAAATTACCCGAATTCCACTCCAAACCCGAGAACACTACTCTCTCATTTCTTTCTTTCAAACTCCATAAATTATACTACCAAACCATGCATAAACAATGTCATCCTCTTAATTACAAAATTTACATTACAAGCATAATGACTCCCAAAACAGCCCGCATCCTTCACAACATCAACGTGGATCATCCAAAGGCTCATTAACGATACAAAACTCACAACGACAACAACTAAAGCCTTAAGTGACATTTGCTCATCCTTGGCACAAACATACCTACATTCGGCAAATCCCACACACACATATATATAATTCACACTCATTCAATACACTACAACAACAAGGAAACATGCTACATATAATTCAAGCTACCATTCCAACCATTCATGGAACATACACGGCCACAAGCCATGCATGCTCCATGCCCACGGTTCAACTTCAACACCTAGGTTTTCATGGATTTCATGCATATTTGCATACTATGATGTTATATCCCGTGTTTTAGCATATTCGAAAATTTGGAAATAACCTTGGTTTGTAAGGAATAAGGTCATGTTCGGATTTTTCTTAATATGCGTACATCTTAGGTTATGGAAGTATGGATGCGGAGATGTTGAGGAAGGCTAAGGACAAAATTGGAAATTTTGAAAAAAATTAGTTTCGTAATTGCAAAACCTATGCATTCTTAAGGAATGGGCTTAACAAAAAAATTAAGAGAAGATGAGGCCCAAGAGAGAATTTGTGCCGCCAACATGGCTTTTGGCTCATCTCCATGGAATTAGTCATATGCCATGCATGTGACTAATTAATATAAAGAGGAGTTTATTTCTAGAATTTCTAAGAAAAATCAAAACAAATCAAGAAGAGGAAACAAGGGCCATTCGGCCGTGAGAAAGAAAGAAAAAAAAAAGGGAAAGAAAAAATTTCCAAGCCTTCAATCTTGGTTCAAAATTGTAATCTTCCTATATTCCTACTAAGCTCAAGGTGCTCTACAAGTTGGTATAATTTTTAAGGCAAGGAAGTGATTCTTTGGCAAGTGGAGAAAAATTGAAAAAGGTAAGATTTTTACTTGTCATGTGTAAGTAAGTATATATGTTGTAGCATACGTAGAGTACATGAGAATTATGAAAGTGTTGTGCATGTGCATGCAAGTCGTGGTGGTGTGTGTTGTGTTGTGGCCGTGTGTGTGTGTGTATGTTGCATGTCCATGGTGAGTTGAATTTTGTGTTGTAATCTAGTGGTGATTATGGTAGAATTTATATTGGAGATGGAAGTTGAATAAATTGGGTTGAAGTTGGGAATATGGATGTTGGCCGTGGGGTATGGAAGATTGAAATTGTCACACCCCGACTTTACTAGGGTGTGATGGGCACCCGACCCCGTAACCGAAGCCGAGCGAACACCGTACCATTACCTACGTCATCGAATTTTTTTTTCTTTTTGAACCTTTAAAGCAAACATATTTAATAGGATTACTCATACACATAAAACCTTCGTTGCTTTTAAATCAAATAAAATATAGCTGTACAAAGCTCGTATCATTATACAACCGGCTCCCCATAACTCACGACTCGTCCGCAAAGTCTCTAACTACGACAAGACATCATAGCATAGCACGCCGACTCGGCGACACCCGCAGCAATTGAGTTTGCCAACTTCTCGCTGAAACATCTTTTATCCGTCGCTATCCGTCCGGGGAGTACCGGGCGGGCGGCATGAACGCATTTCAAAGAAGGGGGTCGGTACGAATAGTGTACCGAGTACGTAAGACATGAACAAGTAACAACATAGTAAGAACCTGTAGAGAGCACATCATGTAAGGAGAGTATCGTACATCCGAGGCGTATCACGTGTAGAATTGTGACCGTGCAACGAGTAATAACCGTACGGGAACATAACCATATCATAGGATAGGAGAGTGACACTGTACATATAAGTGCCCGCAGTACCGTGTTTTCTTAGCTTTTACTCGTATATATATACATATAAAAATAGAATATAGCATATTGCCGAGGCGTCTACACCGATCCATTTAACCATAAATATGCACATCCCGCGTCCGGCATCCCGCGTCCGGACGATATCATGTGCTATACTCAACCGATCGTGGATATGCGTATATAACGCTCCTCCTCGCCCTTGTCTCCATTTTCCCGTTAGGTATATCGGCATCTATAGCGCCCTCGGCTCTTTCATCATATACATATACTCATATCATATACATATATCGTCTATAGCGCTCGATTCTTTTTGTCATATACATACTTATATCATATATATATTTACCGCCGTCTATAGCGCCTCCGATTCGCTATCATATACATATACTTATATCATGTATATTTATCGAGGCGTACTATATAGCGCTCTCATATATATATGCGTGTGTCCGGTACACACATCAATCGGGGTCACAAGGCATAATTCCATGTATTTAGAATCCTTAGAATAGTCATTACCCATAATAGACTTGGGATACCCAGAAATAGTTTTAACATTCTCATGTTTTCGTTTTTATAGCAAAGTATATCATCTACATTGTCACGACCCAGCCCCGTGGGCCGTGACTAGTGTCCTACCTGGACACCCATACGTACCTACCTAGCAGGTCCGATATACCAAATGGCTAACCCGTTTAACATACATAAATCCATATATATAAGGCGTCGCACGAACATACATATACACATATACATACCGAAACTCCGAAGCGGCCGTTATTATGTCGACAAAATCGCATATCGCACGTACCTACCGGACGGGATAACCCACAACCCACAAACATGTACTACCTCTAACATACAAAACAGAATCGAAGACGGGGGCAGCCCGCCATACCCAAATGTTCATATATCTGAACAAACAGACAACAAACGATATATGCTGAAAGTATCGGCTCGGATCAAAGGAGCTCTCCAAACAGTTAGACCGATAACCCAAACCGGCGTGCCGTGCGGCGCGTACCGCCCCCGTGGGCATGTAACACGTGCCCCCGAAGAATGGGGGGTCGACGAAGATGTACCGAGTATGTAAAGCGGAAACAAAATATACATAATTAAAATAACGAGTCGATATGTAAAATCGTACGTGATTTAAACAAGAGCGGGACGAGAATCGGATTCATAGTGGAGTCGACTTACGGCAGCGTATACGAGTCCAGCGTAGTCGGACTTACGGAAGCGTACGTACGTAATCTTATTATGTCGATTTAGGAATTGCGCTACCGGACGGAGGCACAATTGTTACACTCGCTTTTTGTGTGTCTGAATATTTTAAGTTGTTTGTAATTTAGTTGAGAACAAGGCTATTTTTTCCAACTTTGTTTCAAGATATTAGTTGGTTATGAAACTTTGGATGTGGAAATATCGGAAAAGACCAAGGGCAAAATTGGAATTCAAAAAAATTTAGTTTCATGAAAATTCCAAAGGTCATGGACAAAAAAAAAAAGAAAAGGAAAAGAAAATCCTCAAAGTGGCCGGCCATAGTGGGCCCCACTTGAGGGATTTAAATGAATCATATGTTTCATTTCTTATCCTAAGATGATTCAAGAATATTGGAGAAAGAAGAAGAAAGAAAGAAGGAGTAATATCAACCATGGCTATTCGGCCATGGTCTCCAACTTTGTCCCCTCTAAATTTTGTTCCCAAAAATTATTCTCTTGTCGTATTCCTACTAATTCAGGCCCTCTCCAACGTGGTATAGTTATTTCGGAAGATAAGTCGTTCGTTTTGTCAGTTTGGACAATTTGGTGGATTGAAGAAGTTGAGGAACAAGGTATGATTCAACCCTTTTTATGTGTTATGAAGGCTTTTGTTGATGTTGTAGTATGTAGAAAGGGTGAAACTCCTGAGAATATAGGAGTTTGCATGGTGGTTGCATGATTTGTATGTGGCCGTGTGTGTATATGTTGTATGTGCAAGATGAATAAATTTTATGTTGTATGATAGTCAGGTCACCGAGGAATTTGTATTGGAAAGGAAAGTGGAATGAAAGTTGGATGAAATTGGAAAGTTGGCATGTGGCCGTATGGTATAGGTGGAGGAAATGGTGATGGATTTATTTTGTTTAACATGTTAATTGTGTTGTGATCCTTGTATGTAAATGGAAGTAAAATGAGGTAAGTTTTGCATTGAAATGAGAATTTTGGCCTTATGTTGGAAAGTTGTATATTTTGCATACTTTGTATATATGTAAGGAATTGGTTGAATGTATTTGGTATGTTAATTATGTGGTTATGGCATTGTGAAGTGAATGTAGATCAATGGTTTTGTTGGAAGTTGGAAGTTTTGAACGAATTGTTTTCAATGGAATTTTTGTATAATTTGTGAGATAATGGGAAATGTCCTTGAAATGTATTTGATGGTCTTGAATGAGTAAATGAGTATGGAAATATTGATATTAGCTTGAAAATGAAGTTAGAATGGAAGTTGTGATATTATGAAGAAAGTAGTACTATTCATGTTAGAATGCATTCTAGTTCGATTGATGTTGTAAGGATGTTGTTTGGTTGTTGTTGTTGATATTTTGAGCCGAGTTGAATCTAGGGGTGTCACATTTATAAGGAGGTGTCGGAATTTCGGTGAGCTCCAAGATAACCCCAAGATTAAATATTAACTTTCATGAATAGTAAGCGGTAAAAGATGACCATTTGCGTTTTTGGGACTAAACGAATTGAGAGATTTGACGAGCGTGAAGGCGCGGTTCCCGGAGTATGTAAAGCTTGCCCTTTCCTTCTCTTGGCATGTCCCAGCCTACTAGGCTAATATCGGAACCCGGGGATAATTACGCTTCCGGAAAGCCGAGTTGATTTTGCCTACTATTCATTCAAACAAGTAATTGAACTATAATCTTCATATTTGGTCAAAAGGTTGCTTAAACCCTTGAATCGTTGCAAACGTATCTCGGATCGCTCCGAAACTTTATGGATGGCTTTAGGGGTAGCCTAATGTTGGTAATTTATGTCCGCCGCCTCGACTTGAGGAGGGGCCCGCGCATCCCGAGATCTCCCAATGTCGCCCTGTTTGGTATACTTGTGTGATTTTGAAAAGAAAAACTTTTAACTATTACTTCGATTGCTATGAAATAGTTATTTTAACTACCTCGTTGGGTTTTATAATACATTTTGACTTATAAAAACGATTTCAAAAGATTGTAACTATTGTATACTAATTCCAATAAACACGAAACTTGTTTTCGTACTTGCTAACGATAATAATATATTTGGTCATCGGATTTTGGAAAGTAATTAAATTGTTTGTTTGCTATTAATATGTTTTCGGAATAATGGTTGAAAAAAGAACTCGTTTAACTATTGTCTTGGTTTTAAAGAAATGGTGTGCTCGGGTTGTTTGTTGAGTTTGTAATAAAAGAAATTATATACGCATGACTACTTATGATTTTGCTAGGTATTTCGTTATTACCTCTTTCGCGAGTCCGGCCGGTATGTGTGATATTGTCCGCTGGATACTTGACTTGTGCCGTGCCATGACTGGCTGGATACTTGGCCATTGTGACATGTGTATGTGTGATATCGTCATTGATACTTGACTGGCGGCCGTGACATAACGCTGGATTCGACCGCGGTATATGTGTGTGTAGCAGCGTTTGTATATTTGTGGCAGACCCGCCGGGCTCCTGCCATGTGATATTTGTATACATTTGTGATATTAGCTACGGGGTTCCCGGCCCCGGGGTATTTATATATATTGGTGATATTTAGCCGGGGGGCCCCGGGCCGCGGGGTATTTATATATACGGGGATAAGCCTGGGGAACACAAGAAGCCCGGGGTCGATGTAAGGGGGTACGGGGTTTTTATTCTCGCGTCGGGGGACACTTTATTTCGCCTTTTTTTACTTTGCATACTGACATATTCCGTACCCAATTTTTTTGGGGCGTTTCATGCCGCGTTGGGACCCCAAGAAAACAAAATGATGTTAAAGGTTTAAAAAGTTCCGGGGGAGATTGGGGGAGCCCACTTCCTCCGGGGGCCTGGCCAGGTGTCAGATGGGGGGTCCGGTTTGGGTTTGAGACTTTGGGGTAAAGGTGCCTGTGTACGAGAGGTCCGTTTGTAAACCGGCCATGTAAACTGTACCCGTATTTTGGGGATGGAATTTTTGTATTTCGATTTGTTAAGGTTACGATTTTATTTGATTTGAAAAAAACGAAAAGAGTATGTTTTCCAAAAAAAAAATTTTACCCGTGGGTTTGTTATGTTTTGTGGGTCTAAAAATGCACCCCGGCTTATGTTATGTTTTCGGGGTCCCAAAACTAGGGGTATTTGGCGAGAGTCCCTGGGTTCCCCCCGGAGGGGGGTTCCCGGGGCTATCACACCCCCTCGATTTGGGGGTGACAACAATGCATCGAAATAAAGGGTGACAGCCTGTTTCAAATGTATGTCGAAGACTAGGGGTCCGAATCGACGTACGAACCGTACGAACAAATCATGCGAGTCATAATCATATACGACATACATATCGTATTTCCCAAAACCCAATCACATACAGACCC
>NW_026725906.1:0-47016 GCF_029784015.1 Lycium ferocissimum
TTGCTTTGGAAGTTCAAAAAATGGAATTAAGTGACCAAAAGCTAACCATGGGAACAATACAACATGAAGCTTTTTAGTGTCAGCCATGGTGTGTGCAATGCAGTGAAAATGAATCGTTATTTCTATAGTTTATGTAACATTATAATCTAGTACTATATTAGTTTTGTATTGAGGTGATGGTGGAAACTTATGTCATCTTCTTGTTATAAAATTGCCAATTATTTTCATATGTTACATATATTGACTAACTTTGTCTTGTTTATCTACCATCATAATTTGTATTAAATTAGTTTAAAATTCATGTTTTTTTTATTGAGATGATGGTGAAACTTATGTCCTGTTCTTGTTATAAAATTACCAATTATTTCCAGAAAGGACATTGTATACGAAAATAAAAGTCAATGTACGTAGTGATAAGGGCGGTTTTCAAAGACGGGTCCAAATGGTTACGAGCACGTTCAATCTTTGCTCCTCACCGGGATGGTGTACGAACACGATGAAACCCTAGCTAAAATAAGCGTGTCCGTTCGGTCCGGATTATAGGCCGGCCACGGTGAGCGTGTCCGTTGGTCCGGATTGTCTCAGCCCAGATAAGCGTGTCCGTTGGTCCGGATAACCAGTTGTGAGGTTAATGCGTCATAAAACCGTTCGATCATTTAAGTAACCTGTATGTGAGTGTCGATCTGTACGGATCGGCGCGCTTATCCTTTTTGGTAGGTTTATTCATAAAGAACTTTTGATGGTATTAAGGGCCCATAAGGGAAAACCTATAAATAGGGGGCAATCCTCTCCTTTTTTAGGTTAGCTTTTTCTCATATCATATTACTGTAATCATCTGAAACATAAAGCTCTCTTCAAAGTATTTTGGTCCGGATTCGTATTGTTCCTCCACAAATCGATCTAATCCATCTTCATAATTTAAGCATATTCGGTTCATATCATTTACATATATATTACTTATACACGTATATATAAATATAATCATATATATATGTATATATATATATATATATATATATATATATATATATCCATTAACACCTCGTACCAACCAAAATAGATTAAAGTTCATCCACGTATCCTATTTCACCACATACAAATCTAATTGTTACCGTAATTCGGGTAAACAGACATGTTACCTACATTGACTGAATTTGTCTTTTTATTAGGGTGAAAAGAAGAATATTCGATGACAATAATTACTCTACTCAAGAATCAAGAATTCATTATTGTTGTCTTATCTTAATTTCTTCATATATGTTCGTTTTGACATGATCCCATCTTAATCGAAGTACTTACTTCAATAATATCAAAACCAATGCTTTTTTTGTTTAGTTATTCGGCATCTAAAATTATTAGCGCAACTAATCCATATTCGTTTCGTATAAGGCTCATTAAAGAGAGAGAAGTACTTTCTATCAAGACGATCTTCATTCTCAAGATTCGGACACGACCATACAAAACATTTGGTTATTGATAGAGAGGCAAAGACATTACAATCTCTACCTTATTAATTTATACATTACAATCTGTACAATTCTTACATTACTATAATTCTTGCATAACTTAGTACTCACATAATACGAACCAAACGATCCCTTAAAAAGATAACTTCCCCAATCCCTTCCTAGTTATATATCCCCAGTATTTAGGAAAGTTTTCCTTTTCTAATGTTAGTATATATGTACCTTGCCCCTTCACTTCGTAGGAAAATCCCCTACTGAGGCTTAGCCACAAAAGTGTAAGTTTTAAAATTAGGGTATAAAATATATTTATGTAACCAAGTCATTTATTTGGTAATTACAAATAAAGCTCTTGATAAATACAAATTGGTGATCTAATAAAATAATACTCGTACTGTCGTACATACTATCAAAAAATAAAATTTATCAAAATATAAGTTTTTTTTACAATGTTAAACTTAAATCTTTTAAAGAACAATATCTTCCGAATAAAGTTATTTTATGACAAGATCCCATCTTGTGACCCTATCCTTGAATCTCCATAGCAATGAGTACAGATTATTGGGAAATCCAAGAAGAAGAAGATAATATAAGAAACAGAGAGTTCACAGAGCATTAACTTTCTTGTAAAAAAAAAGAGTGGGTGAGTGCAGAGATAGACTGAAGATCTCAATAATTAAATAGAATAGAAATTATGTGAATTGGTGAAATGGAGTAGTTGTCCTTCCAAATGTTGCAGAGGAAAAAACAAACGTTTCCGTTAGAGATTCTTTTATACACACTAATGAATTTTAATGCGCGATAATAAGTTTGGTTTAAGTTTTTATCAAAAGACCGATTAATTAATGTTTATCAAGGGGTTTAATTTACCTATTTCTTTGATAATTATTTTATATAAATACTATTTTTACACTTTTAACAAATAAAACATAAAATCTTTGAACAACCTGTTATTTCTTTCCCATTCTATAACTTCATGACACATGTATACTAATTAACGTGTCTATTGAATTAGGAGCGGGACTATAGCTTCACCGACGGGTTCGTCATAAACCAATAATTTTGTAGTTGTGTATAAAAATTCACTTAATATGTATAAATGATTTAGCAAAATCTTAATAAGCTGCATTTTTCAAGAATTCAGAATCCTAAATTCCGCCTCTGTATTATTAAATGCATGCATGGCATACAATCTTTCCCGTTTTAGTTGTGTTCATCCACCAATATACGTTGTCTCTTTCTTCATTATATAAAGGAGGATAAACCAAAAGTCCAAAACCCAATATCACACGTAAAATAATCAAGTGACTCTTCAAGCTCTTTCTCATGGCTATTCATCCCGAACACAAAAAACACCACATAGCTATGCTTCCATGGCTAGCTTTTGGTCACATGCTTCCATATTTAGAACTTGCAAAGCACATAGCTACAAAAGGTCACCAAATCTCCTTCATTTCCACTCCAAGAAACATTAAAAGCCTTCCGAAATTACCCTGAAAATACTCCCCTTATATACATTTCGTCAAAATCCCACTTCCACTAGTAGAAAATTTTCCTGAAGCCACAATAGATTTGCCACGCGAAAAAATCCAGTATCTTAAAATAGCGTATGATGGTATGCGCGACTCTGTATCTCAATTTCTGTTAACCGCTAAATCAGACTGGATTTTCTTTGATTTCGCGGCTTATTGGGTCGGTCCAATAGTTAAGGAAAATAATGTTCTGAGTGTTTTCTTCACTATTATGATTGCCACATATTGGGCTTTTGCGGGCCAGCGCCTGCCTTAATGGCGGGCTATGACTCCTTAGATGAACTTCAAGTTCTTACAACTTCACCAAATGGGTGACCCTACGGAGCGTGTTTTTTCAACCGTTGCTTATCGATTGTACGGGATTTTAAGAATGCTTTGAAATACCTTTTATAGGTAATGTGTCTAAAGCATCGGATATTTACCGGTTTTGGTGCTGATATTTAGAGTTGTGATTTGTTGGCTCTTATGCATTAATTAAACGTACCGTCGCAAGCAACAATTCACGGAACACTTTCCCAACATAAAAAGTAAATAACAAATAAAGTGAAAGGTGCCGAGTTCCAAGGATTATCCATTATTTTGAACATAGATGTCATCATTACACTTGGAAATCATACTGGACTTTCAGCGTCTATGCCACTAGAATTTTTATATCTAAATAGAAGTTCTATTGACTACCATGATATTTCTGGCCACGTGTGCAAACAGAATCATATTGGGCATGAATTGCGTTTAAACCAAGAATGCAAGTGCCATTTTCTTTGACAAAAGAAAAGTTATCAAGAAGATTTTAATGTATAAATATGAGGCAAAGTTCACTTAGCACTTTGTCATCTAAGAAGTACACAAAGAGAGCAGACAATTTCTTTACGACTTTTTGGAATGCAAATGACTTTTCGTATGGCAACCGAATTTCGGATCTGTAGCATAGTGACACCGTACTATTCACCCTTAATTTTTTTCTATCATATGTTGATAATTCTCTTTCTCGTTTTCTTTCTAACACAGTAGAACACAGAAAGATAACAACGGTAAACAATTAAATTCCTTAAGGTTGTTATTCAAATTATGCTCAAAACAATAAATGTTGTTAGTAAAACAATGTTCAAAAGACGAAACAATATTTTAATAAAACCGAGAAAAGAAAATGACAAAAACACTATCCGAGTCCAAGGAAATTATTTTGTAGTGTCATCATTACACTTGGAAATCATACTTCCTTTCAGCGTCTATGCCGCTAGGGGTTATGGATTACTTCTGGCCCGTGTGATAAAACGGATATACGTTTGATGGCGTGCCATCCTCAAATCCCAAGATTTCATAATATATAAATTGAGGCAACAAATCACACGACACGACTCTACTATAATTTTATTTTGAAAACAAATGTAGAGAACAATTTTGAGAGGAGAAAAAATTCAAATTTTTGGTGTTTTAAATCTGAGGCCAAGCCTTTGAATTTATAGACAATGAAAAGGTGAGATGGAGAGGTTGATTCAAAGGTGTCTAAAACAATAAATGTTTTAGTAAAACAATGTTCAAAAGCGAAAAATATTTTTCTCATTTAACAATTCATTCGCCTTAAAATTCCAACACAATTAACTCTTTCTCAGTGAAGCTTTGAGGAGTTGTGTATGCTTTACGGTGTGTCTAAGAAAGGTGAGATGGAGAGGGATCAATAAATATCTCAAAGCACTAACAACACACTCTGTGAAAGTTAGGATTTGAATTTTATGGGTTCTAATATGTAAGATAGCGACATTAGAGGTTAGTAACTGGTTTCTAAATTTATTTTTTACACATGTTTAATAAATTTCTTAATACAAATGAAGGATTTGAACTAAATCGTGTTGGACCGTACGTGGGCTTCTAGCTCCACCTATGCCAGCAAGCTGTTTGACACCACCATTTGTGTCGTTAAAGGCCTTCAATTCACTCTTTCTATCATAGTTTGGTTGACCTGTAGCCTGAAATTCTTCACGCCTGGAGAAAATCATCTTATATAAACTTTTTCCACATTATTGTAAATACGGAGTAGTTACCATTATTTATATATTTATTTATTATTTGCAAATACAAGTTACTAAATCTCATACAACTAAGAGGTTCTTTGGATAGTAGTTGGTGTTTTCACTTGTGAGATTAAACAAATTTGAATGTCATAATCACATGGCTTGAAAATTGGATTAGATTAAGTATCTAATTCAATTTTGAATAAGTCTTGGTCATTGCACGATTCTTCTTTCTAGTCTAATTAAATAAACCCAAGATAATGAGAAGCAAGTACACGTAAACATGACATGTGGATGTACATCACCATAATCATATTTCCAACAAACAAGACAAAAAATAACAATAAAGGAAAAAAAGGCAAGGGTGGGAAAATTTTCATACATAGCGATCTAATTAGATCCACCGTCCACGTCCATTCGACACTTTTCTACGATCTTCCAAGAATTCAATCAAACTTTCTATGTACTTATCATGAAGGTCTTTATTGCCAAATATAGAACTCAATTCTTTTGCTTTCTCTCGAATTATCTTTCCATCATTTTCCATCATTATTAGCTTTACTGTGTTGGCGACAGAGCCCCTCGTAAAGGACCCGTCCTCTTCGTTCCTTGGAACTTCTACACCAACCCCTTTATCTTCTAGAATTCTAGCGTTCAGTCCTTGATCAACCAAAAAAGGTAACATAATCAACGGATGACCAAACATTAACCCTTCTATAATCGAGCTCCATCCACAATGAGTCAAGAACCTGCCAACTGACTCATGACTCAAAATCTTCAATTAAGGTGCCCAACTCCTCCATATTATGCCTTGACCTTTAGTTCTTTCCTCGAACCCATCTGATAGCTCGATCGAGTCAATATTTCCCGACCCGGATGGATTCCTCAAAACCCAAAAGAACGATGATCCAGATAACCCCAGTACTCCAAGAGCTAGCTTAGTGATTTCACACTGACCAATGGTCACTTCACTTCCTAGTGCTCCATAAACCACCGAAATTTTAGGCTTGTCATCGAACCATTCTTTAATCGATATCCAATATTCATTTGTTTCGTCGCTATTGCTTTCCACTATAGGTGGCATCAACCCCGTAGGAAGCACGGGATTATGATGAAGATCCTCTAGTAACTTCAACCACTGATCGTGACAATGACGAATAATAATATCGTCAACCCCTATAAGTGTGACACCATTACGGTAAATGTCCGAAACGCCTGAAACATTCTTCTGGCTTGACCCCACCATCCAACGTGCCTCGTGGCGGCGATACGCATCCTTTGTTTCAAATGGGACCCATTTTGGTGGTACCAAAAATTCCTCCAACGTGGGTGGTGAACAATTGTTGGTGTTGATCATGTTCTCAATAGAACCAAGGAAGGAAATGAACCAAGCATTGACGATGCTATAGAAAATTCTTGATATCCCTAATCTTGTTGAAATAGGAGCTAACCAATATTGTGCAAAATCTTGAATAATCCAACCAGGAGAATTTTTCTCCAAGAACTTAGTCACCTCTTTTTCCATACCATCCATTGCTTTCTTGAGATAAATAATTTGTTCATTTGTTATATCCATAGTGGCCTCTGCATTTTCTGGTAAGCCATCAACTTTGGGAAGTGGAATTTTTACAGAAGTTATGGAATTGGAAAATTCAGATGGAAATTTTGGGAGACGATCAATGTTTCTTGGAGTTGAAATAAAAGAAATTTTGTGACCCTTTTGAGCAATGAATTTGGAAAGTTCAAGAAATGGGATAATATGACCAAAAGCTAGCCATGGAAATATAACTATGGAAGCTTATATAACTATGTGAAGCTTATTATTGCTATATGACTATGTGAAGCTTATATTGCTTTCATCTCCATTAGCCATGGATTTGATAAGTTGAAGATGTGGCTTACACAAGGTTTTGTTATATCTTATATATAAAATTGTTTTGACAAAATTTACTGTTACTCTAATGACGTGTTGAAAAAAATAAATTGTGGTGGTATCGTTGAAAAATTATATAATGCATGGAAGCCCAGAAAAAAGCAATTATAGATGGATTCATCATCAATTGATAATGATATTGAAATAGAATAATTAAAAGAGTTAATTTAATCAATTATAGAAATTAATCTCGATACGGAAACAATGGATTTTTATTGGGTTATATGGTTATTTGGTAACACGTTATTATTCTTCTACAGCTAGTGGAGAAATATGAGAGAGAAATAAAGATTCGCATTTTGGAAAAGAAAGAAAATTCTACTTTTATTTGAAGCGTATTGGATTGATTAATCCGGATGTGAGTCGGATATGCCGATCATGGGTAAAGCTGTCCATAATGAAGAAGCTCTCATATTTTCCTATGACTCGTACTTGTAAAGTTCCATAAATTTATACTTTTAATTTGAACTGAATTTGAGCTTAAAATAAATTTGTTAAAGCAAGCCCGAGGTATTGGAACTCACACGGGTGTGATGACAATAACATCATTTGTTACTTAATTACCTGCGCTTTTGATGCAAGGTTTTTGTTTGTTTGATACTAATTGGTTGGAGGCTTTGTGGGGATTGTATATCCAACAAGTACTCTATGTTTCTCTGTTTTGTAATGTTCCTATTGGAGTGACAAATATACATTTAGAAATTGTGGATCCTACATAACCATATCATTGGTTCTTTGATGTATTTATTTGTATTCATTCATATATGTATTTGATATGCCCAAGCTTGTAATACACAGATAATGTACAAATATTAGTTTAGGCCCAATTTTCATTTCCGGGTAAAAGGCCCAATTGTATATAAGTAAGGCTGGCCCATGTAGAACAAGACAATTCATCTGATTTTCAATAGAATGAGAAGGGTTTCTTCTCCCACTTTCTCTCTCTAGAAACCTCCGTTATTTTCACTCAAATTTCGAGTTCCTTCACAATTTTAACATGGTATCAGAGCGGAGATGTTGGTTCTCCGTGTAATTCTTCGTCTATCGATCTTACTTTTATCAATTTTAGTGAGAAAAAAAATCCTTTTAGGTCAGATTTGCATTTTTCCGGCAAGATTTTCATCGGAATCTTGTGTTTGTCGGTGAATCCTTCATTTTGCTCGTCGGAATCGTCATACTTGTTCATTGTCGGTGTTCATTGCATCAATATTGGTGTTGAGTCTCTTTTGATCTTCGTTGCAAAGATATTGTGCTGTTGTCATCGCTATGTTGTAAGTTTTGTTGGTATCGAATCTCATTTTGGGATAGCAAATTGCATCTGTTGTTGGTATTTCGTCTCAGTTTTCAAAGGCGGCTGGTAATTTCGTTCCTTATAACTCATTAGGGTTCGTCACTAGGGTTTTTGTTATTGCGCAATTAGCTGTTCTTTGCAATTCTGTGTTGCGACTTGTGTTGATATTGCTATTTTCTTTCAATTGCACCTCTGTATTTGGTTGTTGAGTATCGATAATGGTGACCCCTAGTCAAACAACTAGCACAAATGATGCATCTGGGTCAAATTCGAATGCAATAGATTACTCAAACCTTATTTACTTGTCATCATCAGACGTTCCTGATGTATCCTTGGTTCCTATTCCTTTCTCGGGAAGTGGTTTTGGTGGTTGGAAACGTAATATGATTGTATCCTTATCTGCTAGGAACAAGATAGCCCTCATTGATGGCTCTTGCCCACAACCAGCTGATGATTCTCCTCAGCTTAGGCAGTGGGAAAGATGCAACAATTTGGTTATATCCTGGCTAACTAGCTCTCTGATCCCTGATATAGCTGAAAGTGTTCAATACTCTGACACCGCTGAGAGCATATGGAATCAACTATGCAATAGGTATGGGACTGCTAGTGGCACTAAGATTTTTGAACTCAAAAGGGAACTTGCATCCACTAGTCAGGGTTCTCTAGATATTGCTTCCTATTTAAACAAACTCAAAAAGCTCTGGGATGAGCTTAGATTCCTCTGTACCAACCATATAACAGCATTCCCATCTCTTGACTCTGCATATAACATCCTTCTTCAGGATGAAAGGCAGAGACAAGTTAGTTTTCCCGCTCAATTCTCAAATGATTCTGCCTCTTTTCATGCAAACCTCAATAAGAGACCAAACATTACCCTTATCCCAACAAACCTTTCAATCAAAACACCACAAATTCATACTCTAACAGCAATACTTTCAATCAGCATTCCAATAAGACTTTCAACCAATCTTCTCCAAATTCCTTTTCCAACAAACCTTTCAATCAGAGGTTTGGTTTTGATCAGGACAAATCCCTACTCTACTGCAACTATTGTAAGAGAACTGGACACTTGATGGAAAGTGTTACAGACTCCATGGGTATCCACCTAATTTTAAATTCACTAATTCCAAGGGTAAGAAAGTAGCTGACCAATGCTGAGGTCTCAACTCCTGATACACCACATACCCACTACTCATCACCTGGTTCTGTTCCTGCTATTTCTGAGGATATCTCTTCTATGCTTGCTGGTCTGAGCAAGGAACAGTGCCAATAGGTCATGCTCATGCTTCAGAACTCTCACATCTCAGACTCTCCTTCTAGCCTTATGGCATCTGCTAATCTTGCTGGTAAGTTCTCATCCCCTAGGTGTGTAGGACATGTGTCTTATGGTGCATGCATGATTACTCAAGTAGATAAGTGCATTTGCATTATAGACTCTGGGGCCACTGATCACATGACTTCCAATATTGACTTACTCTTTGACATCAAACCTCTAGTTGTTCCTTATCTAGTCGGTCTTCCTAATGGTTACAAGGTCAAGGTGACCTGCACTGGTTCCCTTCATTTTCTATCTTTCACACTTCATAATGTTCTTTACAGACCAAGTTTTCAATATAACCTCATTTCAGTGTCCCAACTGATTTTTCAGTTAGACTGCATTGTTCTATTTACCAAAATTTCATGCATAATGCAGGCCCCTTTAATGAAGAGGCCAGTGGAGATTGGTAAACTAAAGAATGGACTCTACAAGCTCTTGCAAGCTTCCCATGTTGCTGTCCAAACTCCTACTCTCTCTAGTATTTCCAATGTTGATTTTAATTGTCATTCAAATTCTGCTGTTCCTTATGTTTCTAATGCATCTACTTCTGCATGTCATCCTAATGTTTCTAGTTTTTCTGATGCTTCATGTACTGATTCCTGTGATATAAATAAGATGGAAATCCTTTGGCATAATAGATTGGGGCATATGCCCTTTGTCAGAATGAAAGACATTCCATGTCAATTCTCCTCTAAGCAACCTTTCCTTTGTTCCATTTGTCCCATGGCTAGACAGACTAGGCCTGCCTTTCCTGATAGTTCTATCAAGTCACACCATCCTTTTCAACTCATCCATGTGGATACCTGGGACCATACAACAATCCCACATACAATGGTTGCAAATATTTTTTAACCATAGTAGATGATTTTTCTAGGGCAACTTGGACCCACCTTATGGGTTCCAAAAGCAATGCTTTTCCCTTACTTCAAGCCTTTATTGCCATGGCCAAAAGCCAGTTTGGTGCTTCTGTTCAAGTTGTCAGAAGCGACAATGCTCTTGAGTTAGGTTCTGGCACTTCTTCTAGTCAATTCTTCTTAGACCATGGCATAGTGCACCAAACCTCATGCCCTCACACACCACAACAAAATGGTGTTGTTGACAGGAAACATAGACATCTATTGGAGACTTCCAGGGCCTTACTATTTCAATCTAAGTTGCCCCTTAGATTCTGGGGGGATTGTGTCCTTACAGCCACATACCTCATAAATAGGATTCCTTCCAAAATACTTCAAAACAAAACCCCTTTTGAACTACTTCATGGTCAAGTTCCTTCATATTCTCATTTCAGAACTTTTGGTTGTCTATGCTTCTCTACTGTCCCTAAGTGTCACAGGGATAAGTTGCAACCTAGGGCTGATCCATTTGTGTTTTCATAGGCTACCCCCTCACCAAGAAGGGGTACAAACTTTACAATTTGACTACTAAACTCACTTTCATCTCTAGGGATGTAATTTTCATGAACATACCTTTCCTTTTGCTTCTTCCTCTCTTCCCAAGCCTACCCCACCTGTTATCATTCCTCCTGATTGCCCTTCTGTCATCCCTCCTGGTCCCACCAATTTTCCATCATCTCCATCCTCCTCAGTTCCTTCTAACTCAACACTTCCTCCTCCTAGAAGATCTGGCAGGTCTCACTCCCTTCCTTCTCATCTTCAACAGTTTGTGTGTGACCTTCCCCCATCCTTAAGTGGCTCTAGTTCTACTTCCATCTGTTCTTCTTCTTTTGTCAATAATGTTGCACTAGAACCACATTCTTACCATCAGGCAGCCTCTATTCCTATTCCTGCTTGGCAGGAGGCCATGAGAGTTGAGTTTGATGCCTTAGAAGCAAACAATACTTGGTCTGTTGTACCCTTGCCTGCTGGCAAGAAACCAATTGGTTGCAAATGGATTTATAAAGTTAAGTATAAGGCTGATGGGTCCATTGAAAGATACAAGGCTAGGTTGGTGGTTAGGGGGGCACCCAAGTTGAGGGTGCGGACTTCAATGAAACATTTAGTCCTGTCATTAAGTTTTCAACTGTTAAATGCATGGTTGCTATAGCTGTTAAGAAAGGATGGCCCCTCTTCCAACTTGATGTCAACAATGCATTTTTGCATGGTGACTTGGATGAGGAGGTCTATATGAAACTTCCTCCTGGCTTATCCAGTGATTGTCCTCCTGGTTCTCCTCCTGTGGTCTGTCATCTTCAAAAGTCATTATATGGTTTGAAACAGGCCTCTAGGCAGTGGTATGCCAAACTTTCACAATCCCTTTGCTCAAGAGACTACACCCACTCACCAAATGACCACTCTTTGTTCATCAAAAAGACTTCTTCATCCATTGTTTTCCTTGCTGCCTATGTGGATGACATAATCCTGTCTGGTGATGATATGCCTGAAATATCTGCCCTCAAATCCTTCTTGGATTCTCAGTTCAGAATCAAGGATCAGGGAATTTTGAATTATTTTCTGGGGATTGAGGTGCGTTATACTCCAACTGGTTTGTTGTTGCATCAAAGAAAGTTCATCAGAGATCTTCTCCAAGAGTTTAAATGTTATGTTGTGAGTCCTGTCACTTGTTCCCTGGATCTTTCAGTAAAGTTGAAGGCTGACATGGGTGATCTTATGCCTAATCCTGAGTCTTACAGGAGCTTAGTAGGCAAACTGAACTTCTTAACCCATACTAGGCCAGACTTGTGTTTTGTTGTTCAGCATTTGAGTCAATACCTTCAAAAGCCTACTCATTCTCACATGAAAGTTGCTCTTCACCTTCTTAGATATCTCAAAAGTTCTGCTGATGTTGGTGTCTTCTTTTCCAACTCTCCTGATCTCTCCATCTCTGCATATTGTGATAGTGATTGGGCAGCATGTCCTGATACTAGAAGATCCGTCACTGCGTTTTGTGTCATTTTAGGTGGCTCTCTTATCTCATGGAAGGCTAAAGAGCAGCCTGTTGTGTCTCTATCCTCAGCTGAAGCTAAGTACAGGTCTGTCAGCAAGGTTGTTGCTGAGTTAGTATGGTTGTTAAGGCTCCTTGCTGATTTCACTGTTGTTGTGTCTGCTTCTGTCCCTGTTTACTGTGATAATCAGGCTACCATTCACATAGTCAAAAACCCTGTGTTCCATGAGAGGACCAAGCATATAGAGGTGGACTGCCACTTCATCAGAACTAAGATCAATGAAGGCCTGGTTGAACTCCATCATGTTTCCACCTCTTCTCAACTAGCTGACATCTTCACTAAGCCTCTTACTGGGTTGCTTCACCACAAGCTGCTACTCCAATTGGGTCTTCAGGCCCCCTCCAACTTGCGGGGGGTGTTGGAGTAACAAATATACATTCAGAGATAGAGGATCCTACATGAGCATGCCATTGTTTTCCTTGATGTATTTATTTCATATTCATTCATATATGTATGTAATATACCAGGCTTGTAATACACAGATCATATACAAATATTAGTTTAGGCCAGTCTTTTATTTTCGGGTAAGGCCTAACTATATATGTTACACCTCTCGTTTTCATGGTAGGAAAAACTTACGGTTTCCTAGTCAAGTATTCCTTAGAATGGAGATTTGTACTCGAGTATTGAGATGCTAAGTATTTTACCCATGTGGAGATACTAGCGAGGTATTCCGGTATATTGCGATTAGAAGTTGAACCGACGCAGGCGAGCAGATTCGGGGAAAGCTGCGAGCCGGCACATTATCGACGGACCATCGGCCATGTCGACTATCAATGTCTCTCTATGTTTTGAGAATTCTAATTTGCAGAAACAGATCGACGAGACACATCGACGGACCGTGGACACATCAACGGGCCGTTGATCGCCACCGTTAATATAGCTGCGCAATTTCGATTTGCGAGGAAGACGGTCCGACTTTGAAAGTCAATCGACCGCCGAACCACTCATCTTACACGGAACATTCCGGTTCGGCTATAACGAGTTGAGGTCATTTGAGTCTCTCTCTCTAGAAAGTTCTAGAAAAATTCTCTCATTATACCATCATATATCTAAGGGAAATCTAAATACCAAGAAATTGTGGAATCAAGTGTGAGGATACTCTCAGGAGTTTGTAGAACCCAAGAATCTTTTTGGTGTTAGTAGGGTTTTCTCCAAGTGAAGTAATTCCATTCAAAGTCCATTCCTACATCATCAAAGGTAAGTTTTATGTTCAAAATGTTATTAAGAGTATTGAGAGGTTAAAAGACTTGGATTATGGAAGGGAGGAGGATATGGAGTGCAAATATGAAAATAGTAATATTCTTGAATTATGACTTGACTTGAATTATAGTTCTTGACATGTGGTGAGTATGACCTTGTATAAATGATATAAAATGATGTTAAAAAAGCATTATATGAGGATAAACGTGGTATGTGTTGTAGCTATGGCAAGGGATGACTTTTAAATAGAATTGTGAGAATTGAATGATGTATAACTCGGTGAAGAACATTGATTACAATATTGTAGATGTTGTTCTTGATGGTTAGGAATTGTTACGGTTGGAGAAGTTGGTTGAAACAATGGGGATATTATTTTCGTTAGCTCTTAGTCGCTCAGCTTAAGCTTAAGTATGTCTTCAATTATCTAATATCGAGTACGAATTCCCTTGAAGGTAGAATTAAACTTGAGAGGCATGCAATTAGACGATAGAGTTGAAGAGATACAAATGGTATGTAAGGCTAGTCCCTTCGTCTCTAAGGCATGATTACTACAGCATGACTTCCTTAGTCTTTCCATAACTTTCCTATATTCGGGAAACCATGAGTCTATGATTATTAGGATCTTCTCATGAAATAAAGATAAGAAATGCGAAAATATAATGATGATGATGAGTCTAAGTCTAGAGATTCCAAAGCTTATGATATGATATTCTTATGAAGCTAATGATTCCTTGACGTTATTCATTGTTGCTAGACTCACCTTATAATGCTATTTCCTTCAAGGTGAGGCATGATAATTATAAACTACTCCATAATGGAATAGGGGTTCTCGACCACATAGTTATAACATTTAATTGAATTTCTAATGCATGCTTTATGATAAGTACATGATGATGAGATTACACCGTGCCCATGACACGAACTTATGATTACATCGTGCCTAGAGGGCCGGACAAGGCATAACACGGTGCCTAGATGGCCGGACATGACACCACTAGTGGGCGGCGTGCGATAGTTACCCGAATAGGCATGATGGTATAATTGATATGTATAACATGTGTTTTCCTTTAAAAGTTAAGCGAGGCATAATATTCGCACGAGAGGCAATTTTATATCTTCGCCTCGTGTTTCATTATTTATTTATTATGTATCATTCATGCCCTACGTACGGTACAATTTTTGCGACGTCCTTTTCTTTTTGACTTTGTTCATGCCCAAAACGGGAGACGGTGCGGACTTGTAGGAGCTTATCCGGATTCACGGGGAGCACTTTTCGGAGGTTACTTATGGACATATTCTTTTGTGTATATATTTGGAGTATGACGGGGTCCTGTCTCGTCCTTATATCTCATTACTCTAGTAGAGGCTCATATATATAGATGTGTGGGTAGTTGTTGTCTTATAGTTACATCAGTGTATATTCTTGTATATCATTTTTGCGGCCGTTTTTGTATTGCCTTGGAGATTATATGTGTCCAGGATGAGTATGATGATTAGCGTAATGAGTGGTGCTCGGTAGCTCCGGGTACTCGTCACGACCCCTAGTCGGGTCTTGACAATATAAGCAGCCTGGCCCATGTAGAAACACAACTATTCATTTTCTCAGATTTGTGAAATGAGAAAGCTCTCTTCTCTCACTTTCTCTCTCTAGAAACTTCGATTATAATTTCGAGGGTTCCACTTTGGTAATGAAATGAAAGTTAGTTATCAAAAATAACTACGTCATTTATCACTCGAACTAACATATTTACAGATCAAAATCTATAAAAATTCTTAAAACTTCAAGAATCTCTTCCAAGGCTCAAGCTAGGGTGTTTGGGATACAAAAGGTAACCATTTTACCCTACACTTGAATACAATTATGGGATAGTTATTTGAAATATAATGCGAAATAGAAATCACTAGTTGAAGCAAGTTGTATCGCGTTCTTGAATTTATTTTTAAAAATTAGAGTTCTTCAGGTTCGGGGTGAGGAATAGCGAAACGGGCAATTTGCACGATTGCCTTTCAAAGGCGTTGGTCTTTAATTGTGGCCACTCAAATTGCTGGTCTTTAGTTTTTGTCCTTGGCTTAAAAAGGTGACCGAAAATATCTTGAGGTTCTGGGTTCGCACCACCGCTCAGTCAAAAAAAATAAAAATAATCCACAAGGCATAAGTTCATATGAAACTATGCCTGTTCGCTATGTAGTTACATAGAAACTATGCCAGACACGACAAAGGTTTTTATGAAACTACATAGTTGCGAAATTAAGGCAGAACTTCATTTCCACGAACCTTTACCGGACAAGGCATAGGTTTTTGTAAAATTATTATTATTTTCAACTCTGCTGGGGATCGAACCTAGAGTCTCTGGTGCTAAAAGGGTACTTTAGCCCACAAATTTTCATTAAATGAGAAGTATGGGCAAAAATTAAAGACCAGTTCGTATGAAGGGAAATCCGCGCAATTTTTTGTAGCGAAATTATTTGTCAAATTAGGACTTGGGCCTAACTCACATCCCAAAAGCTAGCTCAAAGGGAGGAAGATTGCCCAAGTCTTATAAGGGGCCCAGGGTTTTTGTCCGTCACCAATGTAGTATATTCTCTTCACCCCCTCAAATCTGGACATTCTTTTTCTATCCGGGGATATAGCGTGGACATTCATATTAGGTATTTTCTCCCCATCGGTTCGGGACATCTTGGACCGGGGGCATTTTGTCCCCTCTTTTTTTTTCTTCATCCATGAATCGGGTCTGCAGACTTGGATGTCAAATTAGGTATTGGACCTAACTATACCCAAAAGCTAGCTTGGGGAGGAGGATTGCCCAAACATTATAAGGAGCCCAAGATTCTCGTCAATGCGGTATAGTCTCATCATTATTGACTTTAAGGAATTGTTTGATTGTAATGATCATGTAGAATGTAGATTAAGTATTGAATTATTAGGGGTGATATATCAGATTATTCAACATCTTGAACCACCTTGTTCCTTTCATCCACTAGAAGCAGAGGGATCCTTATCCTCCTCAATTTGTCAGTGACCTTGGAGTTATGATCAAAATGATTAGTTGATGAAATATTTGTATTACTAGGTTGTTTAATTAGAATATGATACTTCTCACATGTGAGGGATTGAAGCAATTTGATCAAGTTATCATCATCACTCAAACTTAACTTTTGCTTGATTTGTAAGTAGCTCAATCTATCTGAAGCATTTTTAGAAATAATATAAGAAGAACACAAAAAATATAGTTTAAAGAAAACCATAAAGATGAAGGATTGATAATATGAACAATGAACATAGAATTGAAGGCTTGAAATCCGTGAGAAACGCTTTTCTAAAAATGATATTTGCTCCCTTTCCTTTGCGAGATTGCTATGAGATTGTACGTAAATAGTTTCGGTGGAAATAACAAGCCTTTGAATTTTTTCACTAGGCAAATAGTGAAGAAATTTATCAGGGAAAGCAAGAATTCTCAACTTGATCTCTTTGGAGTTGGAGAAGAAAGTTACTCTGCAGAGAGAAGAAAGTTACTCTGCAAAAGTTATTCTATATTGAGAAGGAAGTTCATATTGGATTCTGAATTTAAATAGAACTGGTAGTAGCCAAAGAATGAAAGGACACATCTTTTCGTTCAAAATTTTAATTTTATATGAACACAATTCCAACAGTAAACATCACAGAATATCAGCCTGCGAAGTTCCTACAATCAGTTCAATATTTTTGAAGTAAAATTCCCGTTGATTTTGCCTGTACTCACTAGTCAATGAATACATCTATGTCAATTTCCTGTCATGTGTTTCTTTTTATGATAGAATTCATTAATGACCTCCAACATGCTTGATCAGTTCCATAGGTAGACTTATACTGAAATAACTATAACTGAGTTTTTTGCTCTCGTGCAGAATTCAAAACAATAAGAGGCAAGGAGCTCTGCACTTGAACAACCAGCACTAATCTTGTTTCAGAAAACCACAAAATGCCATTTCGAGGGCATTGTGAAAAATAGAGTTATTGGCTAACTAGTCATTACATGAAAGTGCATATTTTATCATGCTTTATTTAGTATTTCGCATTGGCTTCTTTATTTCTATTATTTCTTTTTCCGGACTAATTTGGTTTGTCTTTCTTTGAGCCAAGGGTCTATCGGAAACAGCCTCCCACGATAGGGGTAAGGTCTGCGTATACTCTACCCTCCTCAAGCCCCACTTGTGAGATTACATTGGATATGTTGTTGTTGTATGCACTTTCATGGTTCTAGCAAACCACCATAACTTTTGGCTACATTTTCAGCTTGTTGCACCAAGACCATCCCTTGAGCACTGACAAGCTGCTGATACATATTTGCAACTGGTTCCAATAGCTTTGGAGTTCCTTGTAATAACCTATACATTCGAGATAAATACGTATAGGCATAAAATAAAAAGCAATATTGAATACCAGACAGACATTCAATATTGCTACTATTATTTTAATCTAAATCATTTTCCTGTTTTCTTATATGTACGTAATTTTCTGTTTTGCTCTTTGTGAATTATTGAGAAACTTATCTTTTTATAGTTTTGTAATGAATTAAGGAAAATAGGGTGCAAATTATTAAAAAGGATAGAATAAGGTGTGAGTGAGCGTTAGGGGTGCAAATCACAAATTACTCTCATTTTGATTGTGCAGCTGTGTTCTTATTTATGGCAATTGAAAAGAGGTAATCTTGAGTTAACAATCAAAGTCTTTAACCAATCCATGCTTGCTATAACAAATTAAACAGGCCATTTACTATATGTTGCAGTTTACTAATCCATGCCTGCTATTATAGTTACTTGTAATTAGCTTTTAAATGACCTGATGATAGATTTTTTTTTTTAACACTAGCCATCACTACATAATAAATAAACACCCTCCACTTTTATATATATATATATATATATATATATATATATATATATATATATATATATATATATATATATGTTATTTGAAATTACATATTATTTATTTTATAAGTATAAAAATATCGTTTGATCGTATCCACTTAATACTTCCCATTATCCTTTATGTTTTACCTACATGGAAAAATTGTTATGACTAAAATATTTTAAGATTAAAAATTAAGCTAGTGACCATATATTTTATTTATTTTCATTATACTGAAAATTATTATATCACGCAAAATTAAAAGAATATCAGTCATTTATTTGCCGAAGAAGTTAAACATATCCTAATAAAAGAATATACATGATAGCATGTTCGTTCACAAATAATTCACACGAATTATAAGGACAAGAAGTTTCACTCATAGGTGAGAACTCATAGTTTTCTTATTGCACTTTATCAAGTGACACGACATTTTAGTAGACCTAAGAAGAATAAAAACAACAACCTTGCTAACCATAATACATGAAGGAAATTAATATCTCTGTAGAGACTTTTATATTGAGCGTGTGTCAGTGGCTAATGAATTTAAAACAAATGATTTTAGAATTATATAGCAATATAATCCTTCATATATTGATAAGATGTTTGTTTAATGAGTTCTTGTCCATATGAAATTGGTAGCTTTTAAACCGCATGATATATAGTCGGAACTTATTAGAATTCCATACAAGTTAATATTAATTAGGCAAAGCTATTTTTGTTACAATTTTATCCAACTTAAGAAGTATATGTTGATCAATAACTTATCTTTTGAAGGGTATAAAAGTTGCTCAATATTTGAGGATATTTTATCTTATATGCAATGCAGTGTATTTTAATATTCAAAGGGTATAATTTCTTTTTATGGATTAAAGTTTAATTTTTTTTTGGATTTAAGCCTGTTGAAAATCCGATTGTATCATAAATTCCACGTTGCCTAGGCGATGACGATCCATTGAATTGCACGTTAATATTCCCCTTCTTAATTTATTCTTCTCTCAATTAGTTTTTTTACTAGGTTCTTTGTCATATTGTATATACCATCAAATTCATATTCTGTTATAATTCTACTGAAATAACAATATAATGTGTCACTGACCCTCGGTTATTTTTCTGTTTTAAAAAGGTAATCTTTTGTAATAATAGAAAATAATAAATATAATAAGATAATTGAATTATTAAATTTGAAAAGAAAAGAAAAAATTATTCTGAAATTACATAGACAAACGGAAAGTTTGTTCTTGGTAGTGCAAGCAATGCTTAGTCAAGCTTCTAAAAAATATTGATTCACAAAAAAAAAAAAAAAAAAAAAAAATGTGGTTCACAAGTGAAAATAGCATAGAGAGAATACATGTTTCAATGCAATAAGAAAGGACGTGTTTGTCTAGCTATAAATTTATATGGCAAAATTGTAGTTGATTTCAACTTCTAAAAATTAAGCAAGGCTAATTAGGCAAAGCTTCAACCAAACGCTATACGCAGTCCATATATCTTGAGGGAACTTGCCGGAAATTAAGGCCACACACGCTTAAGGTACTAGAGACCAACACAACTCCTATGTAAATTGGATTGGACAATTTAGAGTTTGTGTTTACATCAATAACTGACTGCGTTATGACCTCTTTTTAATTACAACTCTGTCCTTTTCTAGTAGAAGTTAAAGTTAACAACTCTGTCCTTTTCTAGTAGAAGTTAAAGTTAATACTTGAAGGATATTTGGTCAACCAATATTTATATTCATGCTTTTAAATACAAGTTACCAAGTCTCTATTAACGTGCAGTTGCTCGTTATTCTAAGACAATCACATTCATAGTAAAAATGTTAAATAATATAATTTAAAATTCTATACATTTATTTCATGAGTTACAAAACATTTAACTTTAAATTTTCTATTTTGCACTTAATAAAATGATTATCAACAAATTGGAGAAGGTACATCCATAAAAGTAGTAGACATGATTTTTTTAGTTTAATTATTTAATATGGCTAATTTTATTCAGATAATGCTCCCTTCGGATCAAAAAGAGCCTCCACTTAGTCATTTACACACCTCTTAAAAAAATACTAACTTCTAGGTAAAAATAGGTAATTTGACTAAACTACCCCTAATTAAATAGGTATTAAGATTGGTGTATTGTAGATCTCACTCGATCAATGAATTCCAACAAAAAATAAATACATAGGCAATAGTAAAAAAGCTAAGAACTACGTAACTTAAATAAAGTTTTGCGCAGTAACTTTCATAATTTCAGTTAAGAAACCTGTTGGGAATAAAATAGACCCGCAAAAATAATATTCACGGTATTAGTGATAAACGCGGAACACTAAGTTATGGTTAGGTCAGCAAGAATAAAATGAAGCAATAATGACACCGGAATTTTACGTGGAAACCCTTCTGAATAAGGAAAAAACCACGGCCAAGAGGAGCAACTGATATCACTATAGCAAGGAATTTTACACTGTGTAGTAACGAGTACAAATACTCCAAAGACCACTACACACTCAAAAGAAATAACACTCTTTTTGGTTTTTCCCACCTCACTATAATATCGCTCACACTCTATTTTTCTTCATAGACTATTTTCTTACACAGTCTATGGTATACCTCACTCTGCTATCACTCAGATGTATTGTCTGAGATTTTTTTTTTGGTGTGTCTGTAAACTGAATGAGAGCTCCCTATTTATAGGGATGGAGTGAGCCAATTTTCTTCTTGGCATTAAATTTTGGCTGATACCAAATTTCCACACTAAAGATTTCATTTGAAATCCTTGCCCACATTTTTGACTTTGCCATAGACAAGGAAGATGTTTTCTTCCTCAAAATATGGGCTGGACCCCACAAATCTCCCCCTCCAGTCCCATTCACCTGAAGGAGGGTACACTGGCTTCTAGTATGAGTGCATGCCGACAAGTTCTTTGCACAATTCGAACTTGTCTCTCGGTACCACCTTGGTCAGCATATCTGCAGGGTTTTCACTCGTGTGAATCTTCTTGACCTGGAACAATTCACTCTCCACTTGTTCACGAATCCAATGATACCTGACGTCGATGTGTTTTGTTCTCGCATGGTACATGGAATTCTTGCTCAGGTCTATTGCACTTTGACTGTCGCAATAGACAATATACTCCATCTGTTGCAATCCAAGCTCTTGAAGAAATCTCTTGAGCCATATCATCTCCTTGCTAGTTTCAGTAGCCGCAATATACTCCGCTTCAATTTTAGCAGTGTAACTGCAATGCAGCCTTTCGACCGGCTTGCTATAATATAGTTCCCTCTGAAAAAGTAAACAAACATCCAGCAGTGGATTTTCTGTTATCATGGTCACCTGCCATATCAGAATCTGTATAGCCCTTCAAAATTGGATTTGATCCTCCAAAACGCAGGCATTCATCTGAGCTTCCTCTTAGATACCGAGTATCCACTTCACGACTTCCCAATGCTCTTTCCACTGGATTTTCGAGAAATGCGCTAACAATACCGTTGCATGAGCAATATCGGTCGAGTGCATACCATTGCATACATCAAACTTTCGACGGAAGAATAAGGAATCTTGGCCATTCTCTCTTTTTCCTCCGTTGTTGTAGGACACATCTCACACTCGGTTTCGTATGACCGAGGAAGAGGTGTGCTAACCCACTTAGCACTCTTCATATTGAAGCGCTCCAGTACACGTTCTATGTATTTTTTCTGCGACAAATAAAGCTTCTTTTCATCTCTTGAACGAGTAATTCTCACGCCTAAAATCTGCTTAGCATGACCCAAGTCTTTCATTGCAAAAGACTTACTCAACTGTTTCTTCAACTCGTCAATCTTGGAAGCATTCCTGCCTACAATCAACATATCATCCACACATAGCGAGGAGGATGATAAAGTCATCATCATCGAGAAAAATTTTTTGTGCAAACACACGGTGATCGAAGTAGTCTTCTTATAGCCTTACTCCCCATAACATATTCAAACTTCTTGTACCACTACGGGAGCTTGCTTCAATCCATATAGACTCTTCTTAAGTTTGCATACAAGATTTTCTTTACCTTTTGCCTTGAAGCCCTCAGGTTGTTCCATATAGATCTCCTCTTCTAAGTCACCGTGAAGAAAAGCAGTCTTCACATCCATCTGCTCAATCTCCAAATCAAGACTAGCAGTCAAACCAAGAACTGTCCGAATGGAGGACATTTTCCGAGTAGAGAAAATATTTCGTCAAAGTCAATACCTTTCCTTTGACCAAATCCCTTAACAACCAATCTAGCTTTGTATACGGGCTTCAATTTGAGTTCTTCAGCTTTAACTTTGAACACCACTTGTTCTTCAAAGCTCTCATGCCCTTAGGCAATTTCACCAACTCAAAAGTATGATTCTCATGCAGAGATTTCATCTCATCTTGCATGGCTTCAATCCATTGATCCTTGTGCTCATCTTCCATGGCCTCCTCATAACATTCAGGTTCTCTCCCATCAGTGAGTAATACATACTCATTAGGTGAATAACGGGAAGAAGGAACATGTTGTCTAGTAGACCTTCTAAGTGGAATATCTGACTCATCCACGACTTCATGAGTAGGAGCATCTACCTCATCAATAGCAGCATCGTTATCATCATCAACATGCTGATCTGGAACATGATTCTGGGCATCACCATCGTCATCGAGCCCACCAACGTCATCAACATTTGTATGAGGGACTTGATCAAGATTAACTAAACCTTCAGAACTTGAAGATTTTATCTTCTCCGCTTTGTTAATATCTCCAATGGTTTAATCCTCCACGAAGATAACATCACGACTTCTCACGACCTTCTTCTTAATTGGATCATATAGCCTATAACCAAACTCATCAAGGCCATAACCAATGAAAATGCCTTTGCCTTGACTTGGCGATTAATTTTGACCTCTCATCTTTAGGCACATGTACAAAAGCTTTGCAACCAAACACTTTCAAGTGGTCATAGGAAACATCCTTGCCATACCAAACTCGTTTGGAACATCACTTTGCAAAGCAACCGCGGGGGATAGATTAATAACATGTGCGGCGGTCAACAAAGCCTCACCTCAAAAGGAATTCGACAACTTTGCTTTAGAAAGCAAATATCTAACTCTTTCCATCAAGGTCCTATTCATCCTCTCTGCTAAACCATTAAGCTGAGGAGTCTTAGGAAGAGTCTTCTGGTGTCTGATACCCTGTTGCTTGCAGTATTCGTCAAATGGTCCACAGTATTCACCACCGTTATCAGTACGAATACACTTCAGCTTCTTTCTTGTTTCTCTTTCAACTGAAGCCTGAAACTGCTTAAAGACACCCAACACTTGGTCTTTAGTCTTTAGGACGTAGACCCAAAGTTTCCTTGAGCAATCATCAATAAAAGTAGCAAAATAAAGTGCACCACCCGAGATCCTTGTTTTCATTGGACCACATGAATCTGAATGCACCAATTCAAGCAGCTCTGTCTTTCTTGAAGGAGGATGAGATTTGAAAGAAACTCTATTTTGTTTTCCAACCAAGCAGTGCTCACACTTTTCTTATTTAGCACTTTCGAAATTTGACTATAATTTCTTTTTGACCAGAACATTTAGTCCTTTCTCGCTAATGTGGCTAAGCGTCTTATGCCATAATGTTGTAGAGCTATTGCTCTCGCATTCACCATATCAACACATGTAGAGGCCGTAGTCCAGTATAGACCACGACGCTTTTCGCCACGAGCCACAATCATGGAACCTTTAGTAAGCTTCCACTTTCCAGCACCATTGGTACTGACATATCCCTCATCATCCAAAACACCAACAAAGATCAAGTGCAAACGAACATCGGGTGCATGCTTTACATTGTTTAAAACTAGTTTAGTTCCAATACTAGTTTCCAAACAAATCGTTCCAACACCAACCACCCTAGATACAGTTTCATTACCCATACTCAAAGTTCTAAAGTCACCCAGAGTATAGGATGAGAAAAATTCCTTCCTTGATGTCACATGAGATGCGGCACCACCGTCCACAACCTGGCTTGACTCATCACAAGCAATATTTATCGGATCCGCATCAAGCACAACAAGATCTTCTCGTAGTGACGGTGGCCACACGATTGCCATCTTCTTTCTTTTCCTCCTTATCTCTGTTCTCCTTTTTCAAAATTCGGCGAGAACTTCTTTGTGTGCCCTTTTTCCCGCAATGATAGCACTCAATATCTTTAAACTTTTCTTCGGATTTGCTTCTATGATGTTCTCTATTTTGAGAACCATGATTCTTGCCTCCCCCCTAGTGTCAGTCACCAAGACATCTGATGAGGAGGAACCTTGAGATTTTCTTCTCATCTCTTCATTTAAAAGACAGCTCTTGGCAAGATCCATAGAGATCACACCATCTGGAGCAGAATTTGATAATGAAGTTCTAATAATTTTTCAAGAATCTGGTAGGGAACCAAGTAGAAACAAGTCTTGAATTTCTTCATCAAAGTTAATGCCCATAGCAGATAACTGGTTCATGATCCCCTGAAAAATATTCAGATGATCTGTCATTGCGGAACCATCGTGGTATTTTATACCCGCATTTGCTTTATCAAAAACATCTTGTTGTTACCAGTTTTCGAGCATACAAACTTTCAAGATGCTCCTATAGGGTCCGAGCATGTGTCTTCCGAAATATGGTTCAACACATTATCGTCAACCCTCGTCTAATAAAGTCGCAAACCCGCCGATGCAACAAACTCCACTCTTCATCTGATTTATTATCAGGCTTTTTAGTGGCAAAGACAAAGTTGATGAAAATTCTTGACATAGAGCAAATCTTCCATTTTGCCCTTCCAAATGGCATAATTTACACCACTCAAAGTAACCATTCTACTAGTGTTGGCTTCCATCGTTTATCACAAATACAAATACTATTTATTAGGAGACCAAAGTAATTCTTTTCTGATGTGGAAGTTGTACCGTGCCGCAACCACGAGCATACTCGACGAGAACCTTGGCTCGATACCACTTGTTGAGAATACAATAGACCCGCAAAAATAATATTCACGTTATTAGTGATAAACGTGGAACACTAAGTTATTGTTAGGTCAGCAAGAATAAAATGAAGCAATAATGACACCGGAATTTTACGTGGAAACCCTTTCGAATAAGGGAAAAATCACGACCAAGAGGAGCAACTGATATCACTATAGCAAGGAATTTTACACTGTATATTAACGAGTATAAATACTCCAAAGACCACTACACACTCAAAAGAAATAACACTCTTTTTGGTTTTTCCCACCTCACTATAATATCGCTCACACTCTATTTTTCTTCACAGACTATTTTCTTACACAGTCTATGGTATACCTCACTCTGCTATCACTCAGATGTATTGTCTGAGATTTTTTTTTTGGTGTGTGTGTAAACTGAATGAGTTTATAGGAATGGAGTGAGCCAATTTTCTTCTTGGCATTAAATTTTGGCTGGTATCAAATTTTCACGCTAAAGATTTCATTTGAAATCCTTGCACACATTTCTGACTTTGCCATGGACAAGGAGGATGTTTTCTTCCTCAAAATATGGGCTGGACCCCACAAAACCAACTTAAATTATAAAATTTGGAATAGTAGCTTGCATAATTTTAATGTGAACAGAGATAGGCAATAAGAGAGTTAAAAATCAACGTAAACGTAAAGTTTGACATAATCACTTTCATAATTTCAGTGGACACCAAAAGTAAGTCTGATAAAATTTAGTCACAATAATATTAACACGTATAATTTACCTTGACATCATCATTAGTCATAACAGATAAAACATATAGAATTTTATAACACGTGCAGCCACCATCTATGACAAGGAACAGAAGGTAGGAGATAGAAATTAAACAAAGTTGTATCGATCCTTGATTGTCATTTCATGAAGATAAAATATCTAGAGTACGTATTAGCCGAGTCAGTAGTCAATTAGAGTTGTGGTTAATGACTGATTGTAATTTCAACGGAGAGAAAAATAGGAGTGGATAATATAATTAAAATTGTGTTTAATGATCTTTTATTTATTATAAAGAACTTTAACAGTTTTGGACGTAATGTTCATAGGATAATTGAATTTTTATGGGTATAAAAGTCATTAAATATTTAAAGGATATTTTGATCAACCAACATTTATATTCATGCTTTTAAAATAATATATATATGTGTGTGTGTGTCAGTGTGTGTGTACTAATTTCTATAAACGTGTCTCGCACGTTGTTCCCTTTCAACTATTATAAAAGTTATACCTAAAGATAACAAATTTTCTGTTGTTTCTTTATATCTAAAATATTTATTCTATAACTCTTGCCGAGCATCATCTTTTTGGCAAACAAAACCTTAATAATTGTTGGTATCTAATTAAGTGTGTTCTCTAACTTCATTAATATTTACTGTATCTTAATTTTTGCTCCCTGTTGTGATTCAATAAAAGGAGAAGAAAGGTATGATCATTGAATATGTTAACAATGTTATGTTAGTAAACCTTTGATCGTTGAATATGTTATGTTAGCCTATGATTTGTCTATCATTCATACTTTGGAAAAAGGGCTAAAAATATCCTCCAAATTTATTTTGGATAAAAAATACCCCTCCCATCCTTAAAGTTTTCAAATATATCCCTGTCTTGACGAAAATTATCCCCCAAAATAACCCGAAATCATTTTTGAAACCCGCTCCATCATTTAAACCCGACTCAACTAAATAATAACCCATAAAATTCCCTTATTCCCCTTATACGTAGGTTTGAAGTTTGAGGGAATTGGGGGAATAAAGGGATCTTATGGGTTATTATTTAGTTGGGTCGGATTTAAATGATGGAACAGTTTAAATAATGATTTCGGTTATTTTGAGGATAATTTCCCGTCAAGACAGTATATATTTGAAAACTTTAAGGATGAGAGGTATTTTGACCCGAAATAAGTTCGGAGGATATTTTTAGCCATTTTTTCAAAGTAGAGGGGTATTTTTGACCCTTTTCCCTAAAATTAATTGATCAAAACCTGATTTTTTTCTGTTTTTCCCTTTGTAAATTAATTATTTATGCTGGTATACCTTATGGTGTTTTTTTGTCAAAATGGAATGATATCATTAGATTGGGTTTCAAATTTCAGAACTAGTGTTTGTTTAAAACTCTATCTTCAAGTGGGACAAGCTTTTTATTCACCAAAATAGATAATAGAAATATAATAGAATTAGACTAAAATGATATAAAAGTTGTTTAATATTTTAAGAATGTTTTGGTCAACCTATATATATATAGAGTCTTGTCAGGAATATAATCTGACCACTCTTTATATAGTGGTAGGGTTAGCATTTTATAAGCATATACTCCTATAGTAGTAGTGAAAAAACAGGAGAGAAGCACAAACAAAAGAAAATTGTGTAAGCCATGGATCCTCATCAACTTCTCAAATCCAAGGCAAATGGTGATGAAAGCAATAAAAAGCTTCACATAGTTATGTTCCCATGGCTAGCTTTTGGTCATTTTATCCCATTTCTTGAACTTTCCAAATTCATTGCTCAAAAGGGTCACAAAATTTCTTTTATTTCAACCCCGAAAAACATTGAACGTCTCCCAAAAATTCCCTCAGAATTTTCCAATTCCATAAACTTTGTAAAAATCCCACTTCCCAAAGTTGATGGCTTGCCAGAAAATGCAGAGGCCACTATGGATATAAGAACAGAAGAAATTATTTATCTCAAGAAAGCAATGGATGGTATGGAAAAAGAGGTGACTATTTTCTTGGAGAAAAATTCTCCTGATTGGATTATTCAAGATTTTGCACAATATTGGTTAGCTCCTATTTCAGCCAAATTAGGAATATCAAGAATTTACTATAGCATATACAATGCTTGGTTCATTTCCTTCTTTGGTTCCTTTGAGCACATGATCAACACAAACAATTGTACTTCACCACCAAAGTTGGAGGATTTTTTGGTACCACAAAAATGGATCCCATTTGAAACAAAGGCTGCGTATCGCCGCCACGAGGCACGTTGGGTGGTGGGGTCAATCCAGAAGAATGTTTCTGGCGTTTCGGACATTTATCGTACCGGTGTCACTATAAAAGGATCAGACGCTATTATTATTCGACACTGTCACGAGTTTGAAGGTCAGTGGTTGAAGTTACTGGAGGATCTTAATCATGTATTCGTGCTTCCTATGGGGTTGATGCCACCTGTAGTGCAAAGTAGTAGCGATGAGAGAAATGAATCTTGGATGTCGATTAAAGAATGGTTAGATGACAAACCGAAAAGTTCAGTGGTTTATGTAGCACTAGGAAGTGAAGTGACGATTGGTCAGAGCGAAATCAACGAGTTGGCTCATGGGTTGGAATCATCTGGATCACCGTTCTTTTGGGTCTTGAGGAAGCCATCCGGGTCGGGAAACATCAACCCGATTGAGCTACCGGATGGTTTTGAAGAAAGAACTAAAAGTCGAGGCATAGTATGGAAGAGTTGGGCACCTCAGGTTAAGATACTAAGTCATGACTCGGTTGGTGGATTTTTGACTCATTGTGGATGGAGCTCGATCATAGAAGGGTTGATGTTTGGTCATCCTTTGATTATGTTACCTTTTTTGGTTGATCAAGGACTGAACGCTAGAATTCTAGAAGATAAAGGGGTTGGTGTGGAAGTTCCAAGAAACGAAGAGGACGGGTCCTACACGAGTGATTCAGTGGCCAACTCAGTGAAGCTAGTAATGGTGGAAAATGATGGAAAGATAATTCGAGAGAAAGCAAAAGAATTGAGTTCCGTATTTGGTAACAAAGACCTTCATGATAAGTATATAGAAAATCTGATTGAGTTCTTGGAAAATCATAGGAAAGTAAAGAACTAATAGACATAATTTAGACACAATAATGTAAGACACAATAAAGTACCCCGTTTGGTGAAATCTGTCCTGCCTTTTCCTTTTTCAATGTTTTGGTCCTTTTGGTTAATGTTAAATCAAATATGTGAATGTTAAATCAAATATGTGATGTTTAGATTTTTTTTGTTGATCTGTACTTTGCTTCATTGCCTTAGTTTTTAGGGCCGGATTAACTATAGTTACGAGTTTTGGCAAAATTCTATAACTTTGACATAAATTTATATTCCTGTTAAGAAATTTATTTTAGTATGCATAACTAATCTAAAAAAGAAATTGTAAGTAAAAATGATTATGTTCCAAAACCATAAACTTAAAATCATGAATCGGTTTTGTTCTATGGAGTAATTTTATTTATTACTATATCCTACTTTCACTTTTTTTTTTCTCATAGAAATATGTTCGTTCAAGAAGAGCTCATAAAATGTGAATTCACTTTCGCTGAATCCTCTTGACTTAATTTTGTTTCGGTTTTAAAGTTCGGTTCGGTTCGGTTTCGGTTTTTTCAATTTTTTTATAATATTAATATAATATTGAGCGATTCCATTGACACTAATTCTTTAAATTCTTTTAAATTGAAAATCAAACCGGGATACGAAAACTATTCCACAATATTCGTAAGAATAATTAATAGCATTAATAATACCTTATTTTTAATTGAAATGGAAAATTAGGGAATGAGAGGACTTATTACAATTGGGTTTTTTTTGCTTTAAACTTAATACCAATCAAAAGAAATGTATTCATGTGGACTATACTGGATAATGCTTTGACGAACAAGTTCTTCTGTCACTAAGACATACGCTGAATAATATACTTTGAGCATTAATTCAACAATGGCAGCTAAATCAACCAAGCTGCCATATAATGCTTTTCCATCAATTGTAGATAACCTTTATTTTGACTTTTGACATTTATAAGATAAGATCAGAAGACATTGATTTGACCCTAGGTGAGAGAAAAAACAGGGCTAGAAGGAGCGTGAAATCCAAACAGAGAGAGGAAATTAAGGAGGTGAGTTTTTATAAAAATAAAATAAAATAAAATAATCGGTTATTGCCAGTTAAAAGATCCTGACCGTGATAAGGGGTTGTTTAAATGGTAAGCGCCCTAAGATTGTGAATTTAAGTAACTAAGAGAACAAAAAGTGAAAACTCGCGAGGAGGAAAATAAAAACCTGACCGTATAAACAGGAGTTCCTCTAATAGCGGATACTAGTTAATCTCTTTCAGATATTATTGCCCCGTGATGATGCACATTCTAAAATATATCTGGAAAACAAAAGGAAAGATAAATCATATATAGCTTATAATACATAACATCCTTGGACAAAAAAATATTTATTTACACCTAGTGTTTATCCCAACTTATATTTGCATGAATATGATCTTTGCATAAGTTTTTCTTGCTCAGCAAAGGCGAAATATTAATATGTATTTTTCACTTATTTATCATTAACCATGCTAATGGACGTAATTCGATGTGAATACCGACAATAACCAATTTCTGCTTATAGATCCCTACTAAACACAGTGGCGGAGGCAGGATTTTAGCTAAGGGTGTTCAAACTTCGAAGAGGTAAATAAAATAAAAAAATCGACGATTTGGTGCGAAAAAATGAAGTCAAGCTACATAATATTTAGCTAAGTCATGAAAGCACTTATTATAGTACTAAAAATTGTATAAATTTAAATTAAACATAAAAGACGGGGAAAAAAAATTCTTCTAATGAAAGCATAATCCAAATATATTATTGAATCCTACTCGAGAAGATTTATATCTTGAAATATTTTTATAATAACCTCATTAAAAACTATACTAAATATCTCTTTTGTACATCAGGCACTACAAAATCGCCTAAAATTTCATCATTTATTGTAGAGCATTTTAATTTGTTAAGATGAATCTTTTGGTATTTAAAATATTTTTTCTATTCTAATTGGAAAAATAACTACAAGACACAATATAATAATCCAAACCAAAAAAAATGCAAAACGTAGCTAAGACACAAAGTAATTATCACCAAAATATTTAAGAATAATGAAAAAGGTTGTCTACGCTTTGTGACTAGTTTTGTGATTCCTATAACTGAAATCCTTTTTAATTTATGTGACACTTTTTGGTTCTCGAGATTCAAATTGATTACTTTTAAAGTTAAATTGAATTAAATCAACTCAATATTCTAAAATTAAAATTTAGATATTTAAAATTTATATAAAAAATATTATAAGTTGAAATTTTTCTTAGGTCAATATGATTAAAAAAACACATTTAAAAATGTTGGAAAAAGTTTGCAAATTTTGAAAAGTGAAAAATATCATATAAGTTGAAGCATTATTGCAATAGTAACACAAGACTTAACAACAATACTTACCTTCTTTATATGAGAGAATATTTGCAAGAGTTGGTGAACCGCTCCACTATTTGTTCTATTTTGCCTACAAAAATAGAAGTAGGCAAAAGTTAGCAGCCGCATGGGTTCGAACCCGCGCGTCTTTAGACGAGCTGAACACCCTTGACCGCTACGCTATCACTTCTAGATGTGTCAAGGGTGTTCAGGGTTAAGTAATTATCCGATAACAACAATATTTGACCTACACATGCGGTGGAATTTTCCGGCGAAGGGTGTTCATCTGACCACCCTTTCAAGGCTGTAGCTCCGCCCCTGACTAAACATACCTAATTTATAAAACGAACGTTATTTTTTAAATAGCGATCCCAAAAATGACTATTGTGCATGTCGCCTGATGGTTTTGCCAAGATGGAGTGAATTGGAAATTGGGAAAAGGGTCAAAAATACCCCTCTACTTTGGAAAAAGGATTAAAAATATCCTCCGAATTTATTTTGAGTAAAAAATGCCCCTCTCATCCTTAAAATTTTCAAATATACCCCTGTCTTGACGGAAATTATCCCCCTAACCCGAAATTATTTTTTAAACCCGCTCCATCATTTAAACCCGACCCAACTAAATAATAACCCATAAGATCCCCTTATTCCCCAGTTTCCTCAAACTTTAAACCACGTATTGGGGGAATAAAGAAATCTTATGGATTATTATTTAGTTGAGTCGGGTTTAAATAATGGAGCGGATTTAAAAAATGATTTTGGGTTATTTTGAGAGATAATTTCCGTCAAGACAGGGATATATTTAAAAACTTTAAGGATGAGAGGGGTATTTTTAACCCAAAATAAATTCGGAGGATATTTTTAGCCCTTTTTTCAAAGTAAAGGGGTATTTTTGACCCTTTTCCCTTGGAAATTCAACTGAACTCAAGAACATGTGGGGCCAAGTTTACAAAAACTGCTTAATTTTAAAAATATTTTTATTTTATAAAAAATACTTTTCATATACGTACTTTTATGCAGTAGCAAATCGGCTCCTTTTTTTCCCTCAGCTCCTTTTATGCAGTTTCATTGCTTTTGCTTTTTAGTATTATTATCCTTTCCATTTGATGTGACAGTGATCAATTGGATACCTAGTTTATCTGTTTTGATTCCATAATTGAGAAGAGGAGACGTTAGGAAAAAGTTAAAGGTCGTGTGATTAAATTAATTGGAATTGTTTGAAAGTCGTAAAAGTTATACAGAATATCAATGAAATTGCATAAGATATTGGGACATCTCAAGATGAAAATAACAGTCATATAAATTGAAAGGGGTGAATGATATAGAACTCATGAGTATGAAGGCGTCAACAAGTTATTTGGATTTCTTTTTCTCAGATATAGTCAAACATTTTTATAACGATATTGTTTATCTGGATATTTTTGATTCTATAACGAAACGTTATTATAGAGAACATATAATAAAACATAACATAAAAATCCGATTTAAAACATTTAATTATTACCATAAATATCATTATAGAGAAAGAATGTTACATAGAAGTTTGACTGTATTACACCACACAAGAGAGAATTTCCCTACATCAACAGGTCCAATAATAAGTAGATGAACATTAATATTCATGCCCCATTATAATTAATCCTTATAAAGGCATAGTTCTTTTCTTACGAAGATATTCAACAAAATCATCTATGTATTTATAACTTAAATCTCTATTTCCAAATATTTTTCTCATTTCATTTGCTTTCTCCCAATAAGTTTTTCCCTTCTCATCATTCATCACCAATTTGAGTGACTCAGCCACTGAGTTCCGAGTCAAAGTTCCATCATTTTCATTTCTTCGAATTTCAAAGCCCACATTTTTTTCTTCTAAACCTCTAGCATTTAGTGCTTGATCTCCCAAAAAAGGTAACATAACAAGGGGTTTACCAAATTGAAGTCCTTCTATAACAGAACCCCAACCACAATGAGTCAAGAACACACCGATCGAGTCATGTTCCAATATCTTGAGTTGCGGGGCCCAGCTCGTCCATACTATTCCTCGATTTTTGGTACGCTCCTCAAAACCGTCTGGTAACTTTAACGATAAAAAATCATGTTGTTTTCTCAGAGCCCAAAAAAAGGGCGAACCGGATAGCTCCAAACCATGAGCCAACTCAGTGAGTTCATCTTGACTCAGAGTTGCCTCGGTTCCTAGCGCTACGTAAACAACTGATTTTTCACGTTGCATGGCTAACCAATTATTGATAAAACCCCATTCATCGTCTTTGTCACCTTCGTTATCTTGTAACGAAGGTGCCAATAGGCCAACTGACACGATAGGTTTCCGATGCAGCTTGGGAAGGAGATCTAACCATTCTTTCTCGAACTCAGTGCAACTCCGAATTAGAAACACGTCACAACCGGAAACTGATGCCTCGAATCGAAGCCAATCGGAAACACCGGAAACATTTTCTTGTCCATGGGCAAAAAACCTATTGGAAATTTAAATAGAATATGAAAAATAGGAACAAAGGCTAAGAGAGTGGAGAGAAAACTAATACTGGTAATAAGTAATACGATCCATTTGTCTTAATTTATGTGATACACTTTTTTTTTAGTCTGTCCCAAAAAGAATGATACATTAATATATTTAGAAATAATTTAACATGAAACTTCTCCTCATACCCTTAATGAAATGATTTACAACCACACAAATATATATGCCTTGTTTTAGAGCACAATTTTCAAAAATCTTATTTTCTTTCTTAAACTTTGTGCCTAGTCAAACTATATCACATAAATTGGGACATATGAATTAACTAAATTGGTATTCCATTGAGAACAACAAAGTGAACATGAAAACTTCACAAAAATCCTCAATTACTAGCACAATTTAAGCATCTATTATGACCTTATTTTGACTAACGGATTGTAAAAATAGAGCAACTACTCTACCAAATAAAAGGAACTAATAAGTCAAACTTTGAATTATTATTCAACAATACCTGTTTATTTCATATAGCCGATATGTAATATTAGATGGAAAAGGGATCCATTTTGGAGGAACGGTGAAATCCTCAGGCCTGATCCTTTGAAGATTACCATCCATCATGTCATTCGTCGGACCAAAAAATACACCAGACCATGCATTAAACGTACTAAAGAAGGCACGTGAAATTCCAAGTCTACCCGCTATGGGGGGCAGCCAGTAAGGGGTAAAATCGTAAATGATCCAATCAGGGGTCGAGTCTTCGAGGAACCGAGTCAACTCCGGTTCGAGCCCATCAAAGGCTTTCTTGAGGTACTGAACCTTGTCAAGTGGTACATCTTTAGTGGCCTCTGCACACTCTGGTAGACCGTTGGTTAAAGGTAATGAAAGATTAACGAAATCTATGGAGTAAATTAACTTTTGAGTAAGTTTTGGGAGTCGATCAATGTTTTTAGAAGTTGAAATATAGGAAACTTTGTGACCCTTTCTTGCAATTTGCTTGGCAAGTTCAAAAAATGGAATTAAGTGACCAAAAGCTAACCATGGGAATAATACAACATGAAGCTTTTTAGTGTCAGCCATGGTGTGTAATGCAGTGAAATGAATCGTTGTTTCTATAGTTTATGTAACATTATAATCTATATAACATTATAATCTAGTACTATATTAGTTTTGTATCGAGGTGATGGTGGAAACTTATGTCATGTTCTTGTTATAAAATTGCCAATTATTTTCATATGTTACATACATTGACTGACTTTGTCTTGTTTATTTAACATCATAATTTGTACTAAATTAGTTTAAAATTCATGTTTTTTATTGAGATGATGGTGAAACTTATGTTCTGTTCCTGTTATAAAATTACCAACTATTTCCATAAAGGACATGTTACCTACATTGACTGAAATTGTCTTTTCTATTAGGGTGAAAGAAGAATATTCGATAACAATAATTACTCTACTCAAGAATCAAGAATTCATAATTGTTGTCTTTTCTTAATTTCTTCATATATGTTCGTTTTGACATGATCCCATTCCCATCTTAATCGAAGTACTTACTTCAATAATATCAAAACTAATGCTTTTTTTGTTTAGTTATTCGGCATCTAAAATTATTAGCGCAACTAATCCATATTCGTTTCGTATAAGGCTCATTAAAGAGGGAGAAGTACTTTCTATCAAGACGATCTTCATTCTCAAGATTTGGACACGACCATACAAAACATTTGGTTATTGATGAAGAGGCAAAGACATTACAATCTCTACCTTATTAACATTACAATCTATACGATTCTTACATTACTATAATTCTTGCATAACTTAGTACTTACATAATACGAACCAAACGATCCCTTAAATAGATGACTTCCCCCTCCCCTCCCTAGTTATATCTGGCATTTCTAAGGCCTTTTTAGCTATATGAGTGATAGATTATGTAAATATTTTGTAATATTTTGTAATCTCTTATTTAGGTTAGAATATTTTGTACTCTCCTATTTTGAATAGGATATTTTTGTATATTAACCAATTCAAGGAATGAAAGGAAACTACGGAAAATATTCTTTCGTAGTATCGAAGTCTAGGGTTTTCTTCTTTCCTCCTCTCTCTCTCTCAGCCCCTAGCTCCCTATCTGGGCCGGCCACCTCTCTCCTTTTTTTTTCCGCCACCATGTCCACCTTTAAATCATCCTTCCACCCTTTCGCCGTCTCCAACATCCGTAATCACATTCCGTGGTTCTTGAAATGGAGAATGCACAATACGGCACGTGGGCGGAATTGTTTAGGATCCACGCCATAACCCGTGGGTCATACACCATATCATCGCACCGGAGAAAGGGAAGCAGCGGCCCCTCCCCTCCGATGACGACAAAGAACTTGGTCGACCCTTGATGCGACTGTGCTCCGGTGGATTTATTCCACGATTTCGAATGACCTCCTCACAACTATTCTTGAACCTCGGGAGCAACGGCCATGGGGCTTTGGGATCGCTTGCGTGATATCTTCCAGGACCATCAAAACTCCCGTGCCGTTATGCTCGAACAAGAGTTCTCTACAACTAGGATGGAAGACTTCCCGAACGCGTCTACGTATTGTCAGAGGCTCAAGAGCATCTCCGATCAGTTAAAAAATGTGGGGGCTTCGGTTTCCAATTCCCGCCTTGTTCTTAAGCTTGTCTTGGGTCTCACCGACGCATTCAAGGGTGTGGGAACGCAGATTCTTCATAGCAAACCATTGCCTCCTTTCCCGAGGGCGCGCTCCTCACTCGTTGCGGAGGAACGAGGGCGAGACGATGCGGGCGGCCCGCTCACTCCTTCGGCGATGGTGGCCGCCACATATGGTGAGGGTTCGACTAATTTTTTTGATAATACTCGTTTGTCGGTAATGCGTGAATACCCGGAAAAAATAACAACAACAAAGGCGCGGTCGCCGTCGAACGGGCGGGCGGGCTGCCCCGGGCGGCAAAGGCGCTGGCGGCGGCCCAGGTGGACACAACGGTAGAAATCACCGGCCACCGCCGGGCGGTGGCCGCGTGCGACCTTCTCCTCGGCCGTGGCGCTTCCCCGGTGTGCTTGGGATGGATGCCACGATGGGCTGCATGCCAGGTGCCGTATCCGTCCTTGGCCGACGTCTTCGCAAGGGCCCTCGCCAACCGGGGCATTCTCGGCCACTTTTTGCTCCCCGACCTCCGCGGCGGGCGTATCTTTGCTGCCCGGTTCGATAGATGTATGCCCCGTCTTATGCTCCCCACGGACATTGAATCGGCCGTACGTACGATGACTTTGAATCCTTCGGACCAGAAGTGGTACATGGACACCGGTGCCACATCTCACATGACATCCACGAATGGTAATCTCTCGTCTTATTCTAATTTGAGCAATAATCATCATGGTATTGTTGTTGGTAATGGTCATTCAATTCCAATTCGCCGGTTGTGGTCATACTCATTTGCCTCCCTCAAACCCTCCTTTCTCGTTGAAAAATGTCCTCCACGCCCCAAAACTCATTAAAAACTTAATCTCCGTTAGAAAGTTCACTACCGATAACTCGTAATACCGTTAATTTTGATCCATATGGATTTTACGTGGAAGGATTTTCGGACGGGGATGCACTAATGAGATGTGAGAGAGGGCGATCTATATCCCATCACCACCACCATCACAAACCAAGCCAATTCTCCATCAACCTTTGCTCGCTTTGTCTTCTTCTCTTTGGCATGATCGTTTGGGTCACCCGTGAACGTCGCTTTGAATTCTCTTAGGATAAATAAAAGCATTGAATGTAATAATTCTAGTTGCTCTAGTATTTGTTGTTCTTGCGTGCTTGGAAAACATATTAAGTTGCCTTTTGTTCCATCTGATTAACAACTTGTATGCCTTTTGATATTATTCATAGTGATTTATGGACTTCTCTTGTCTTAAGTTCCATGGGTCATCGATATTATGTTCTTTTCTTGGATGATTTCTGGTAAATATTTGTGGACTTTTCCCTTAGCTAGGAAATCTGATGTCTTTGCTAAGTTTTTAACTTCAAACAAGCCCATGTCCGAACGCATTTTGAACGAGAAATAAAAAATGTCCCAATGTGATAATGGGAAAGAATATGAAAATAATGAGTTTGCCGTCTTTGGAGTCGAATGGGATGTCCTTTCGTTTTTCTTGTCCTCATACGTCCTCACAAAATGGGAAGGCCAAAGGAAAATTCGGTCTATCGATAATGTCGTGCGCACTCTTAAGACTTGCCCACAACATCTCCCGCCTTCCTTTTGGCATATGGAACATATCACGTATGAAACTTACCACTTAATATTTTACCAAGCAATTTATTGAAACAAATCTCCCTCCATGCTTTATATCATAAGGAACCGACGTACTGCCACCTTCGGGTCGGGTGTTTGCATGCCTAGCTCTTTTTTTTTTTTTTTTAACACGGTGTTTCTTATTCTTGTACATTTTGGAAACGGTACTTTTCGAAAAGAGGCTATGCTTTTCATCATCACATAAGATCATCCTTAGTCGTCATGTTGTTCTCGATGAGACTCGGTTTCCTTGCTACCTTGTCTACTCCTCCAAATATACATACGATATATATATATGGATATATATATATATACCTATATATATATATATATATATATATATATATATATCACGTCCCTGCCGCCCGCCGTCCGGCGACCTCTACGCTCCTCTCTCTCCCCTCTCAAGCCCGCTCCGGTCCCACGGTGATGGCGGCCACCGGACGGACCGGCCCAGCCCGACACGGTTGCCCCCCGTTCGCTTGCCCGCGTCCGGCCACCTATTCATCGATATCCCACCATGGTATCATATAATCGGGTATTGTCAAGCCTAAAGTACGTTTAACTTACATACCACGGTCGGTGAAATCTCATACCTCGTAACCCATTGGACCGCTCTTCGTGACCCGAATTGAAAAATGGCTATGAATGATGGTGATGCTGCGGTAGGAATAAGACGTGGGATTTGGTCCCCGTTCACCTAATGTTAATGTTATTCGTTATGTGAATTTTTACCTTTGAAAAATAATGGTAATTTTGAGAGGCATAAAACTTGTAGGTGATGGCAAAACGAGTTGGCATATCGTCATACGTTCGTCCGGTGGTGAAAGCAACTATCCGCACTATTCTTAGTCTTTCGTTGTCAAAGCGTTGGCCTATACATCAACTGGATGTGAAGAATGTTATACCCCATTTTAACCGGGTTAAAGTAGAGTACAACGTATTGGAGATTCCTATATTGCTTATGTTAAGGAGTCGCCACCTAATTGATTTTAAGGTGAATTAGGGCACCTAATTATTAACTAAGGTAAAGCTAACTAAACCTCCGTTAATGGTCTGCTTATTCAAAGTGATTCTAGGTAAGGGTTCTAATTATCCTAAAGGGAAGGTATTAGGCATCCTCTAGGATCCGCTAACTACGGTTTACCGGCCAAACTTAGGTTAATTAATCAAGGGTAAATATAGTGCTTTAAATTTTAAGAAGATAGCTTATACAGTTTATTAAGGCTTTAAAGGAAATATGATAGTGCCATCTAAACTATCTCGTAGAAAAAAAATACAGTAATTTGCATAAAGGAAACGCTTTTTAAAAAATGAGATTTATAAATGCTGTTAAAACTTGACATGAAAATAGTAGTGTTATCTTAAAATAAGACTTGTAGAAATATAATATTTTGCATAAAAGAACTTTAGATGATATTATGAAATAGGATTTACAAATATTGCTTTTAAATATAATAACACTATCTGAAATAAAGACTTATAAGAAATACAATAATTTATACGAGAAGGCGTCAAATGAACTTATACATGTTGCTAAGATTTTGAAAATATAACAATACTATTGAAAATAAGGTTCATAAAATATAATAAGTAGCTTTTAGCAAATATGGATTCTTTCCTCTTATTACTTTATCTAACTATACTCGGCTAGAATATGTAATTTGATAAATCTTAAAGAAAATATATTTGGACTCATGACAATCTGTGTTCAATTGCTTAAAGAGGTAAAATAGATCATAACTTTGTACGTATAAAAAAGGTTACTTTATGATCATATTGCAAAGTGTCACGCTAAACTGAGTTCGTTGACAAGAAACCATGTTTAACGTCATTGTATCAATGAAAGACAACAGCGAGCCTAGCATCCATAATCACATGGAAAATGACAAAGTAGCTCAAAATATTATCTCTATCCTTAAACTATCGATAGGAACCTTGCTAAGCTACAGACCTCTCCCACACTATAAATGTATACTCCCAATTGTTCATCACCACAGAGAAAAACGAGTTTTCTTTTTTATTCGTCACTTTAAATGTGGCCTCATTTCTCTTTAATTCCTTAACTCTCTCAAATCTTATTTCGCGAAATAATATCCCAATTACCCACTCTAATAGGTATTCTAAAGCCGATAGTCTTAAAAAAAAAAAAAAAAAAAAAAATCCAAATACGCCATCACTAATAAGAAGGCGGAACAGTTAGTTATTTAATCATAGGACAATCGAAATATGCAACAGTCCGCTATTTCCGGGGAAGGGAGGAAATGAGCGAAGAAGCAAACGCGGTTTCTAGATTTCCCGTCGTTTCCCTTTCGTTTTGTTTCGGAGATATTACGAGGGAACGAGAGAGGTGCTCGGAAGGATGAATTGCCATTTTTCCTGGATGTACTGATGATGTTGAGTCTCATTTGAGACTCCTCGCAACTCCGGATATCATGCAAAGGAAGAAGATAGAAAAGAGAGAATTAGAGCAGCAAAATATTTCTACAATAAACAAGATTTTATAATAGATAACAGGCATAAATAAATACAGTGAAGGTCACTAAGTACAAAACCAGTAGCAATCCTCATTAAATCTTCATTTAAGTTAAAGAAAAACGAGATCAGTAGCAATCCTCATTAAATCATGCTTCAACATAAAAAAGGACTAAGTATCCGATTCAAAACAAGATTGAACTAGATTATTATATTGAACTTGGACAGAGTTGAAAAGCAAAACTGTGCGAGGAAACTGAGCCAATTCATGCTTATAAATTTTTGAAGATCTTTTATTCTGAAAAGGGCTTGGACGTGAAGAAGTTAAGATGCAATTTACTGTATATTATTAGAGCTTTCTAAGCTAACATCAAGACACAATTTGAATTATAACAACATGGGTACAATCTCAGTGATCTTTATAGATTGGTGAACCTGAATTCAGGTCGTTTTATTAAACTAAATTCATACGATAAACCTTAAGGACCATTCTAGGGAAATCAACTACATATAGGGAAAGCGATCCTCTAGAGTATTTGTTAACTTAACAACAAAGACACTGTTAGGACCAAACAAAGGAAAACTCAAACTTAAGACACAGAATGGCAACAACTTACCAAACAGATTTGAATCAGATTGGTATTCTTCGGGAAATTTTTATATCTCAATAACTCATTTTTTTAAAAATCCGAATCCATTTAAAAGTCGGAAAACAACTCATGTAACCATCAAGTTTTAATGTGAAATCCATACAGTTCTTTAAGAGCGTATGAACTCCTCTTTCATTCAAAATTCAAACCAAACAACTTTTACCTATATTTCAAAGAGAATATGAAAAAGGGGAACTGGAGGTGGGATCTGTTTGGATTTTTTTAGGGTGGGGAGGACATGAGTATTCATATGAGCATTCTCCCTACCCTGTACCCCCTATAGTTAGTTTCAGCAGCTAATCAACCAACATTAATCAACATAGCCATCCAAACATGAGCATACCCGTACTGCTAGAACTAGCACTAGTCTACACTAAGATATGAATATATGAATACTATAGACTAAATGCGCAATTAACTAAACACAAACATACACAAATGCTATTAAACTACTAACTAAAGCTAGATTAACTAAAACAACCAAGCATACATGAACGAACTAAACTGACTGACACAACAAAGAAACATACATCAACACATAGATGATATGATAATCCTTTTATTCAGATAAAAAAAAAACACTGCCAAAAATATCAAACAAGTTCAGCACTCTTATCTTTTATACAAACTAAGAACCCAAATACGCATCGAAACTCGAAACGAATTAAAAGAGCGGGAGAAAGGGATTGCACTGACCTTTCTTGTGTGCAGTGAACTGGTGCGGGGGTCTTCGATCTACGCTCGACGCGACGAACCCGAATTCAGGAACAAAACGACTCGATTAACAACAGACGAATCTCCTCCACGACTGAAAATGGACGGAGATCTAAAAATGAAGATGATTTAAAGGCTAATGTGTTGGAGTTTTAAGCTAACAGAAGATTTGGAGGTTGAAAAGGGATAAGAGGCCGAAAGAACTTTTTTTTTTTAGAATCAGATCCGCCGTTCAACCATGAGAAAACTCCCCTCACGAATGCTGCCTCCCCCCCTATTTATAGTCAAGAACTAGGGTTTTCAAGATCCAAATTTTGGGCGGGATTTTGAGATCCCTTTTCGAAATCTCCTTCAAATATGGTCAAAGTGAACGTTGATATATCTGGACGACCTCGCTGACCATCACGTGATCGATCTAGAGTTGCCCGAAATGGTGATGCCTTGGCTGGAGTGGAGAAATTCACGCACCTTGAAGCGCGAAAATGGAATCACGAGACAGAGAGGCGTCTGGGAAAAGCATTCATTTACACGGAAATGGCAAGGCAAAACTTTTCTTTCACTGATGATGCTTTGGCAGCGTTTTGAAAGAGGAAATCAGAGAGAGAGAGATGAAAGAGGCGCCTCTTTCTTTCAACCAAAAGAACCCTAAGCTGAAATGGAAAAGAAGAGTGGGCCGGGTTATTGGGCTCGGCTGAAACGTAGAGAAAAATGGGCTGATGAAATAGGGGTTCTCGGTTGGGCCTGAAAATGGCTGGCCTTTTCCCCAATTTTGTGGCTTCAAATAAGGATTTAAACATCCCTCAATGAATTACACCTTAAAAGTGCTTAAATGAACAAATTATGCAATGCCGAGTATAATTACTAGTAATTACGTGATAGTGAAAACTACATGATGCGATAATATTTATAAGGTTTGAGAGTAAATAAATGTCATTGTTTAATTGTATAAAATAAATGCGATGCGTCTTGCATAAGACGAAAAAATAAAATATTGAAAACGACTATCGCGATTATAATATTAAGTGCTTGCTATATGCTGAAAAAATAATAGCAATAACAATAATAATAATAATAGTAATAGTAACAATAATAATAATATTAAGACGGCGATTAGAATCATATTAATAATTATAACATTAAGTGCTTGCAGTATAATAAAATAATAACAGTAATAGTAATAATAATAAATAATATAATATTAATAATAATAAAAGATAATGATAATAATGATAATAATAAACATCAATATTAATAATGATAATAGGTGATGACTATAGTTGGGCAGTGACCAAATTAATAGAAAGCAAATAATTGTGGTAAAATATACATAACTATTCGCAAATAAATTTTTTTTTTTTTTTTTTTTTTTGAAAAGGGCGGGACAAAATCGGGTGTCAACAAAGAATGCTTTTCTTCACGGTGAGCTCAAGGAAACTGTGTATATGCATCAGCCTATGGGTTTTCGGGATCGCACACATCCTGATTATGTTTGCCTATTGCGTAAGTCTCTCTATGGGCTTAAGCAGGCTCCACGTGCTTGGTATAGACGTTTTGCAGATTTTGTGTTTTCGCTTGGCTTCTCTAATAGCAGGTCTGATAATTCGTTGTTCATCTACCATGCGGGGACTGAAATGGCATACATATTGCTCTATGTTGATGACATTATACTCACTGCATCCTCAGACGCTCTCCGTCGTTCCATCATGGATAGACTTGGTTCCGAATTTGCTACGAAGGATTTGGGTCCTTTGAATTATTTTCTTGGCATTGCTGTGACTCGTTACAAGGGGGGGATGTTCCTCTCTCAAAGTAAGTATGCCGAGGAAATCATTGATCGCGCGGGTATGTCATCTTGTTAAGCCCCTCTCTCACTCCGGTTGACACAAAACCGAAGGTCAGTGCTACTTCGGGTGCTCCTTATGAAGATCCCACTCATTATCGTAGTCTCGCAGGTGCTCTTCAGTATCTCACTTTCACGAGACCAGATATTTCATATGCTGTCCAACAGGTGTGCTTACATATGCATGACCCGCGGGACGATCATATGCTTGCTCTTAAGCGGATTGTGCGGTATGTTCAGGGCACTCTTGATCACGGGTTGCATCTCTACCCATCATCGATCACCGACCTTGTCTCCTACACCGATGCATTGGGGTGGCTGTCCAGGACACTCGTCGTTTCTACGTCGGGGTATTGTGTATTTTTGAGTGACAACTTGATTTCTTGGTCGTCAAAGCGACAACCAACTCTTTCTCCTAGCGCCGCGCGAGTATCGGGGTGTAGCTAATGTTGTCTCCCGAGTCTTCCCGGATTCGCAATCTTTAATTAGAACTACATTGTCCGATTCGCAAAGCTACGTTGGTATATTGTGACAATGTGAGTGCCATATATCGTCTTCTGTAATCCGTTATAACATCAACGCACCAAACATATTGAGATGGACATTCATTTTGTGCATGAGAAGGTTGCGCGAGGGGACAAGTTCGGTCCTTCATGTCCCGTCCCGATATCGATTATGTATATTTTCACTAAAGGTCTTCCTCATGTCCTTTTTGAAGATTTTTCGTGACGATCTCTCGTTCGTAAAACCTCCCGTTTCATAACGGGAGTGTGATGGGATTATGTAAATATTTTGTAATATTTTGTAATCTCTTATTTAGGTTAGAATATTTTGTAATATTTTGTACTCTCCTATTTTGAGTAGGATATTTTTATATATTAACCAATTCAAGGAATGGAAGAAAACTACGGAAAATATTCTTTCAATGAGGTTGTAATTTTATTTTGCCATCTCCTAATACTACTCCTAAGAAGTTTATATGGTTTTTACATAATTCCATCTTTTTCTTGCTAATTATTATTCCATTTTCTATAAATAATCTAAATACGCCCTCGAGGTGTCCTAAATGTTCTTTCATGTCTTTACTAAATACTAATATATCATCTACATATACTAGGACAAATCTTTATAGTCTCCAATATACTATCCATTTTTCTTTGAAAAATTGGTGGAGTGAGCTTTTAATCCAATTGGCATTACTAACCATTCGAAATGTCCTTCGGGACGGACAAATGCAGTCCATTCTATACTTTCTTCATGCATTCGTACCGCCAATATCCCCGATTTACAATCAAATTTACTAAAAACCTTTTTACTTTGTATTCTATTTATTAGCTTTGTTTTGTACGGTAACTTATATCAATCGTTAAATCGTGTTATCATTAAGTCTTTTGTAATTTATTATCATTCTAGTTTCCTCTTACTATCTCACTATGATTTCTTACCATAAATGCGAGCAGATCTATGTTTAAGTAGATCTTCTTATTACTCCTAAATCTAACAATTCTTTTATTTGTACTTTAAAGTCTTCTACATCTTGGTTAATTGCTTATATCGAATTTGCTTAATTATATAATCTCGATTTATTATGTCTAATTTACATACAATTTTTGTTATTTTTCCAATGTTTTAAAGGTTTTTCACCTATAATTTCTATCTCATCTAGTATTTTTATTATATTATCTAAATCTCTTTGGTTTTAGTTGTTTTAAATAATTTTTAACAATCCTACGTACTTCCTCACTCTTATATATTTCTTCTTATCATGTAGTTATAATTAATTTCTGTCTATCTCCCAATTTTTTTTAAACGATGAAAATGAACGGTACACGTGAACGGTGATATGAACTGGTTGGGTTTTTAACCAATCACGGACTTGTCCGGTACCATGAATCTTGTTATACTTAGTATGTGGTTATTCTCTTAACTTTTTAATAACCTCGTATTGATTAACTTTTGTAAATTCCTAGGTTTTAAAGGGCCGTTTTAATATCTAAATGATAAAGGACGATGTTGGCCGTGGTTGCGTGGTGTGGTTAAGGCGGTATTAAGAACAAAGGTTAAGAGGAAGAGATGAAAAGTATAACAAGATTCTCGTATTTAAGATCCATTAAGTTAAAAAAAAAAAAAAAAGCGTTCCATATCACGCTGTTTGCGTTTTCTTGTTCATTTCTTGTTAAAAAAAAATTGGGAGATAGACGTAAAATTAATTATAACTACATGATAAGAAATATACAGGAGTGAGAAGTACCAAATAGGATTGTTAAAAAAATTATACAAAGGTATTAAAGAAAGACTGAAAGAGATTGTATATATATATATATATACACCGGGAACCTCCCTAATGTTCCTACATAGGTGCCTCGCCCCTTCACTTAGTAGGAAATCCCCTACCGAGGCTTAACCACAACCAAGAGGTTGACTCGTGATTTTAAGCACTTTACGTGCACCATTATCTTAACATACACAACAACAAAAATTTTAATGACGACCGAGGGATAATACCGTGTCGGACAGTTACCACCAGCTTAAGAAGGCGAAACACAAGTATATACAGAGACAAAAAATTGTGCTGGAGCCAAGATTTGATCTCAGTGGTGACCAAAGGAGCACTGGGGGCACTCTTACCAATTGAACTACTTTTACAATTATGTTTCGAGGGTCCTTTTATAATATATCAAGTGCTTTTCAAAGAGGTATATTAGGGTTTTTTTTGGGGGGGCCTGCCCCCCCCCCCCCCCTCGTTCCGCCCCCCACCACAAAGGGGTAAGTTTTAACATTAACGG